>NC_081553.1:73994422-74294422 GCF_963082655.1 Stomoxys calcitrans | reverse complement strand
AGATGGGGTGCGTCCACAGAAATCTGATTCTGAGTCGAGTAGGTCTGGCTGGGCAGTTAAACAGGTGGCATGTATCTTGCGGTCCCAAGGACTACATTCACCCGGTAGCCATTTACCGCATCTGCTACCGTGTCTGCATGAATGTTGTCTAGACCTGCTTGAAATGCCCTCACGAATGAGGGCATCAATTCCTGTTTCCTCAAACCTGGCGACATTTGGTGCGAAGTTTTTGGTTTGTGTTAGCGCACGCAAAATAAACAATTCGTTGAATGTTTATTAGGGGATTATAAATAAATTTAACGTCAAACGTTTAAAATGAATTGTGCACATTGAAAAGGATACAATGTTCAATTTAATGTTGTAACATAATTCAAACTCAAATTTTTACGAGTTATAATCAGATCTCAGTTGGTAATATTTGGATTTATTTCTATGTTATGCTACACAAAATTATGAGAAGCCTTCAATTTTTGCACAACTCCATTATGTTTTTGTATGATGATCTGCTGTATTTGGTATGCTATAAATAAAACTAAAAACATTGTTGTTGTTGTTTTCGCACATTTAAATACCTTCTTTGGATATTTCTTTATCGTGTAAATGTTACCAAACAATATTTGTGTCTTATAAATTCTTCTTGTTTTTTCCTATACACGGCAGCCATTTGTCTTACAATTTTTATCATTGGACATACCAAAATTTTTGCGTGAACCTATATGACCCCTTTACAATTCCAACTAACCTATACTAATAAAAAGTATTTGTGCAAAATTTCAAGCGCCTAGCTTTGCTCCTTCGAAAGTTATCGTGCTTTAGATATACAGAGGAACTTAAAATGGACGGATAGACATGAATAGAGCGACTTAAAATAGACGATCGAGAATATATATACCTTATGAGGTCTGAGGAAGAATATTTTCGGGTGTTACAAACGTAATGTCGAAATTAGTATACTCCCATCCTATGGTGGAGGGTATAAGAAGATATGAACTGATTTAATATGAATAAATCTTTTGCAGAAAGCCATGCTGGTTTGTTTCCAACTTTCGTCCCGCCTGAACTCAATACACCTTTAATTCATCCACTTTAATCAAATTAAGCACATAAAGTGCTTATATTCCAATCCAGGCAATGACATTAAATCATATTTCTTTCATTCAAAACTCATTTGAAGTATTGAAATAATTTCAAAGTGCCTGAACAAAAAGTGCTGATTTGCGTTTTACCTTTCGTTAAAATTCTTGTAGAGGGATGTTTATCATTTGGCCTTAATAGAAACGTGTAGTAGCCTTTAATGGACTTTTGACAATTGATTAGATATAAAAGTTAGCATTAGATATTGAGGTATTATAATTAATGACTACGCATTAACATATTAATATTATTGATAGCATTATGTTACCCGTTTTTTTACGAATCTAGTATTATCAGTTCACTAGCATTTCCATTATCTCTCCTGCTTCATATGGAATGTAGCTAGAAACAGTTTCATAAATGTGTTTAAACAATTTTGATAAGGTATGATATTACAACCTTCCCTACATGGGTTTTAGAAACAAAATTCATTCATCATTTTCAAGGAATTTATGTTTCTTTTTTATAGCCACCACCATAGGATGGGGGTATACTAACCTAGTCATACCGTTTGTAACACCTCGAAATATTGATCTACGACCCCATAAAGTATATATATATATATTCTGGATCGTCTCGTCATTCTGATTCGATCTAGCCGTTTCCGTCGGAAAGGTCGAACGCGTAAAGCTAGCCGCTTGAAATTTTGCACAAATACTTAATATCGATGTAGGTCGTTGGGGACTGCAAATGGGCCATATCGGTTCAGATTTAGTCCTTACAGTCCTTACAAGCCGCAATTTTTGTCGGATTAGACTGAAATTGTGCATGCGATGTTCTGTTACGACTTCCAACAACTGTATTAAATACGGCCAAAATCAGTCTATATTCTGATATACCTTCCATGTAAACCGGTCTCTCGATCATCCTTGTTCGGTTCCTAGAAATAATTAAAGCAATTATTACTGGTTTGACAGAAGTTTGGTATGTAGAATAAAAATTATGCCCAACTAAATTTACTTTGCATACATTTTTAGCAGAATCCATGGTGGTGGGATGCCAAGATTCGGCTCGACCGAATCCGATCTCCCGATTTGACTTCTTGAGCCCCCGGAAGCCGCAATTTTTATCCGATTTGGCTGAAATTTTGCATGTTATGACTTCCAACAACTGTGCCAAGTACGGTCGAAATCGGTCTGTAATCAGCCATATCGGACAAAAATTTCAGTTTCCAGTGGCTCAAGAAGTCAAATCGGGAGATCAGTTTATATGGGAGCTATATCAGTTTATAGACCGATTTCAACCGTACTTGACACAGTTGTTAGAAGTCATACCAGAACACTACATGCAAAATTTCAGCCAAATCGGACAAAAATTTCGGCTTCCAGTGACTCAAGAAGTCAAATCGGAAGATCGGTTTATATGGGAGCTATATCTAAATCTGAACCGATATGGTCCATTTGCAATCCCCGACGCCCTACATCGATGTTAAGTATTAGTGCAAAAGTGGCAAACTTTACGCGTTCGACCTCTATCGTGATTTCGACAGCCGGACGGACGGACATGGCTAGATCGACTCGAACGTCAAGAGGATCAAGAATATATATACTCTATGGGATCTTAGACGAATATTTCGAGGTGGTACAAACGGAATGACTAGATAAGTATACCCCCATCCTATGGTGGTTGGTATAAAAAGGTCGAAAATGTCAAGATAATAATTCATGTTGACATTAATGATTCGAAATTTAATAATTTTTCTCAAAAAGAAAATTTTAGTAAAATTCCGAAATTTACAATCATAAATTGGGAATAGTCATTCATTATTATTGAGCTTAAACTAAAATTGGACAGCACTTATTGCTATGTGAGAAGTTTGTTCCTGTTTCTCAATGGAATGTTCATGGGAAAATTTCCGAATACAGTTAAAAATTTTTGTTAATAACTTAAAAATGCTTGTAACTCCTAATTGAATAACCTATAGAAACTTTAAGAGACAGTGAGAACAGTGATGAGCTGAAATTAATTAAATTTTAGTAGTAGTAGTATTAGAGTCTTTGTTTATTATATTTCTGATTATATAATTTAACAATGATTATAAAAATTTATTAAGTATAAGAAGAAAATCAAAAAGAAGTAAAAGTGTGCTAAGTTTGGCCGGGCCGAATCTTGAGAACCCACCACCATAGATTCTGCAAAAATATGGGAGCTATATCTGGTTATATACCGATTCGGATCGTATTTAGCACAGTTGTTGGGAGTCATTACAGAAGACTATGTGTAAAATTTCAGCCAAATCGGAACAAAATTGCGGCTTCCAGGGGCTCAAGAAGTCAAATCGGCAGATCGGTCTATATGGGAGCTATATCAGGTTCTTGACCGATTTGAACGGTACTTGACACAATTATTGAAAGTCATAACACAACACTATGTGGAAAATTTCAGCCAAATCGGATGAAAATTGTGGCTTCTAGGGGCTCAAGAAGTCACATCGGGAAATCGGTTTACATGGGAGCTATATCCAAATCTGAACCAATATGACCCATTTGCAATCCCCAACGACATACATCGATTTAAAGTATCTGTGCAAAATTTCAATCGTCTAGCTTTTCGCGTTCGACAGACGGACGGAAAGACGAACATGGCCAGTTCGTCTCAGAATGTCGAGACGATCAAGAATATATATACTTTATGGGGTCCTAGATCAATATTTCGAGGTGTTACAAACGGAGTGACTAGATTAGTATATCCCCATCCTATGGTGGTATCTTATATGGGTATCTTAGATGGGTATCTTATATATTGTTTGTTTGTTTGTTAGTTCCGTATAGACTCAAAAACGGCTGAACCGATTACCTTGAAATTGCACAGATTGTGAAGATTGGTCTGGAAGGAAACATAGTCTATATAATTTTTTGATATGGGGAGGGGGCGGACCCTTCCCCTTACCTCAAAAGTACTACCTAAAAATAAAAGTGGACCGATCGGGACAATATGGGATTCAAGTGAAAGGTATTCAAGAGTAGAATACGAATTTCATAATAAAAGTTGGGCCCAAGTACCTGGAGGGCCGTTCCAGCCACAAAACCCCTTAAAATAGGTTTATTTGACGATCATGACAATATGGGACTCAAATGAATGGTATTCGGGAGTAGATTACGAATACGCTAAGGAAGTAAGAATAGGCTTTATAATTTATTGTTATCGGAAGGTGGCGGACCCTCAACCGTTACCCCGAAAACACCACCCAAAATCTAAAGTGGACCGATAAAGACAATATGGGTATCAAATGAAAAGTATGCGGGAGTAGATAACGAATCTGGTATACAGATTCATCCATTTTGGGCACATTAGCCAATCACGGATATATGGGACTCAGTTTGTTTGTTTCGTATAGACTGAAAAACGGCAAAACCGATTTTCTCGGAATTTTCGCTTATTGTGTAAGTTGGTTTGGAAGGAAACATAGACTATACAATTTTTCGGTAGGGTGATGGACCCTCCCCCTTATTCCAAAAGCACAACCCGGGATCGGGACAATATGGGATTCAAATAAAAGGTATTCAAGAGTAGAATACGAATATGGTATTAAAATTTGTGTCTTAGTACCTAAAAAAATTTGTGTCTAAGTCCGCCAAGCAGACATATACAAATGTAATGAATGAATGTGGCATACAACATAAAATCGAAGCGGGTCCAAGTAATAGGAGATCGCCCACCCCCAAATGGGCATATTAGCCGACCATGGCTATATGGCACTCGAATGAAAGGTATTAGAGAATAGATTACGAATATGACATTAAAATTTGCGTTCAAGTCTAGATGGCGCTTTCCCTCCTAAAGATACGGCAGATGTAAGGTATTTGAGGTTGAATACGATATCCTATTTTGGAGCCAAGTGTGTTGGGGTACGTTCTATCGCACCCCCAAACTGAACTTCATTTCCGTTGGGAATAAAGAACGAATTTGATGTTCATTTTTGAGTCGAAATGTCTGAGGTGCCATCTCTCCTCTAATGAAAACATTACCCTGAGGAAGAACATTACCACCAGGAATCGAGAAGGGGCAAATTCTCATACATTAATGAGTGCTTTCCGATTCAATGATAAGGGACCTTTTTTTTATAGCCGAGTCCGAACGGCGTCCCGCAGTGCGACACCTCTTTGGGGATAATGTCGCCAACATTAAGAGGGGATAATCACCGCTTTGTCCGATGTTCTCGCCAAGATTCGAACGCGTTCAGCGTCATAGGCTACAATGGCACGAATTCGATATCCGCATTCAGGGTGAAGTGTTCCCACCCTAAAAAGATATTAGAGTGTTTAAGAAGGCGCAGCGGAGCTGGCCCGGTTCGGCTAGTAATAAATAAAGATTGATCGGCTATGACTTCATGTCGTCAGATAGGCATTGGCCAATTTCAAGATTTTTAGAAGTTTACTTGTTAAATTATTGTTTCTTAATATTTATTATGCCTACTCTGCCTATCTTAAAAGTGAAAGGCGCGTCTTATTATAACCGACTCTCACTTACATTTCAGTTTCTTCAGCAAAACCTTTTTTTTTAAACTGACCGTTGATTTTTTCAAACAAAACTATTTGAGAAGCAAAATTTTCAGGCAACTCTTTGTATATGAGCCATCCCATTAGGCATTTAATTTTTTTGTCGGTTCGAGCTACAGTTACGAGCAATTTAGTAAGCTACTGAATACATAGGTTGTAAATGACATATACGAGGTACCATTGGAGCTCATTTTTGTCAGAACTTAAGAACCATTGGGCAGCCACTTGTTTTTTGGAAAAATTTCTATGAGCTGAAATATCAATTATGACCATAACAATTCAATAATAACCTGCAGAATAGCCCACATTAAAAGTCGGTTCTATTTTTTCTACCCGTACATATTTAATGAACAAAAACCTTAATGTGTCATATAAACTTTAAAATAATTTAATTTGAACATTTGTATTAATTTTAAGGCTGCAAAAATAGAAAAAATCATAAAAACACCGATAAAGGAAAGCTACTTTTGAAGTAATTGTTTGACCTAGTTCTGTCGACTCTATGCTAATAATAATATTTTTTTACAGGATTATGTTTATGTGTAATTTATACACATTTTAAACCAATAGTAAATAAGTTGCAACAAAATATATGATTTGCAATTCAAATGCCAACAATTTGAAAAAAAATAAAAGGAAAAAAACAATAAAAATATTCTTTTGTTTGTGGAATATATTATGTAATTCTATGCTCTCTTTCTATTACTTTATTACATAACAAAGAGTTGTCCATAAAAATCTACATTAATTGGCAGTCATAGAGAAAATGCATAATGATAAACTAAAACAATTTTTTTAAGTTCCAATAGTTTTGATTGGCTCTTTTGGAAAAACACAACTACTTCAGCCTTGTACAACGATCGTTATTTGATATGAAACAAATGACATACGCAATTCTGTGGTTTCCCTTTGTTTTTATACCCTCCACCATACGATGAGGGTATACTAATTTGGTCATTCTGTTTGTAACACCTCGAAATATGCGTCTGAGACCCCATAAAGTATTGGGTTGCCCAAAAAGTAATTGCGGATTTTTCATATAGTCGGCGTTGACAAATTTTTTCACAGTTGTGACTCTGTAATTGCATTCTTTCTTCTGTCAGATATCAGCTGTTACTTTTAGCTTGCTTTAGAAAAAAAGTGTAAAAAAGTATATTTGATTAAAGTTCATTCTAAGTTTTATTAAAAATGCATTTACTTTCTTTTAAAAAATCCGCAATTACTTTTTGGGGAACCCAATATATATATTCTTGATCGTCATGACATTCTAAGTTGATCTATCCATGTCCGTCCGTCCGTCCGTCTGTCTGTCTGTCAAAAGCACGCTAACTTTCGAAGGAGTAAAGCTAGCCGCTTAAAATCTTGCACAAGTACTTTTTATAAGTGTAGGTCGGTTAGAATTGTAAATGGGCCAAATCGGTCCACATTTCGATATAGCTGCCATATGAACCGATGTTGGGTCTTGATTTCTTGAGCCTCTAGAGGGCGCAATTCTCATCCGATTTGACGGAAATGGTGCACACGGTGTTTTGGTTTCACTTCCAACAACTGTACTATATAATTAGCTGCCACATAAACCGATCTAGGATCTTGACTTCTTCAGCTTTTGGGGGGCCCAATTATTAACCGATTTGGCTGTAATTTAGAATGAGGTGTTTTTTATGACTTTCAACAACTGTGCTTAGTATGGCGCAAATCAGTACATAACCTGGTATAGCTGCCATATAAACCCATCTTGGGTCTTGACTTTTTGAGCCTCTAGGGGGCGCAATTCTCGTCCGATTTGACTTAAATTTTGCACGCGGTGTTTTGATATTACTTCCAACAACTGTGCTAAGCATGTTCTGAATCGGTACATAACCTGATATGGCTGCCATATAAACCGTTCTTGGACCATGACTTCTTGAGCCGCTGGAGGCCGTAATTCTCATCCGATTTTTAACAAATTTTGTACAACGGCTTCTCTCCTGACCTTCAGCAAACGTTTCTAGTATGGTCTGAATCGATCCATAGCTTGATACAGCTCCTATATAAACCGATCTCCCGATTGTGCTTCTAGAGCCCCTACAAGGCGCAATTCTTATCCGAAAGGACACAATGAAAGGACAAGAAAGGAATGCAATGTTCAGCAATCAATTTATTTATGGTCCGTATCAGACTATAACTTGATATAGCTCCATTAATATAACAGTTCTTATTCATTATTCTTTGTTTGCCTTAAAGGAGATATCGCGCAAAGAACTCGACAAATGCGATCCATGGTGGAGAGTATACAAGATTCGGCCCGGCCGAACTTAGCACGCTCTTACTATTTTTTTTTTTTTTTTTGAAAAATAAGCAAAATTTAATTTTTACTTATATTTAGCGCAAAGAGTTGAAAAACGCAGTAACTTCTTTCTAAAGTATACATATTCTTGATCAGCTTAAAAATCTAAGACCATCTAGCAATGTCCGTCCGTCTGTCCGTCTGTCTGTTGAAATCAAGCAACAGTCTTTAAAAAAAGAGATATTGAGCTGAAACTTTGCACAGATTCTCTTTTCATGTTCATGAGCAGGTTAAGTTCGAAGTTGGGCTGTATCGGACTATATCTTGATATAGCCCCCATATAGACCGATCTACCGATTTTGGGTCTTAGGTCCATAAAAGCCACATTTATTATCCGATTTTGCTGAAATTTGAGACAGTGAGTTGCGATAGGCCAATCGACATCCATCTCCAATTTGGCCCTGATCAGTTCAGATTAGGATATAGCTGCCATATAGACCGATCCGCCAATTTAGGGTCTTAAGTCCATAGAAGCCATATTTATTATCCGATTTTGCTGAAATTTTGAACAGTGTGTTGCGATAGGCCACTCGACATTCATCTTCAATTTGGCCCAGATCAGTTCAGATTTGGATATAGCTACCAGATATACCGATCCGCCGATTTAGACCGATCCGCCGATACAGATTCTTTTTTCATTTTCATGAGCAGGTTGAGTTCGAGGATGGGCTATATCGGATTATATTTTGATATAGCCCCCATATAGACCGATCCGCCGATTTAGGGTATTAGGTCCATAAAAGCCATATAAATTATCCGATTTTGCTGAAATTTGGGACAGTGAGTTGTGTTATGCCAGTCGACATCTTTCTTCAATTTGGCCCAGATAGGTTTAGATTTGGTTATGGCTGCCATAAGGACCTATGTCTTGGTTTAAGGTCTTGGGCCCATAAAAGGCGCATTTATCGACCGATTTTGCCAAAATTTGGAACATTAAGTTGTGTTAAGCGCTCCGACATCCCTCTTCAATTTGGCTCAGACCGGCCCAGATTTAGATATAGCTGCCATATAGACCGATCTCTCGATTTAAGGTTTTGGGCCCATAAAAGGCGCATTTATTGTCCGATGTCTCGAAAGTTGGGACAATAACTTAAGTTAGGTCCTCCGACATCTTTCTGCAATATGGCACAGATCGGTCCAGATTTGGATATAGCTGTCATATAGACCGATCTGGTGATTTAAGGTCTTGGGCCCTTAAAAGTCGCATTCGATTACGATTTCGCTCTAATTTGAGACATTGACTTTTGTATGTCTTTTCGGTATCCGTGTCATTTTTGGTTCAGATCGGTCTATATTTGGATATGACTACCGATCTCTTGATTTAAGGCTTTGGGCCCATAAAAGTCTCATTCGATTTCGCACAAATTTGACACAGTGACTTATGTTAGGCTTTTCGACATCCGTGTCATATATGATTCAGATCGGTCTATATTTGAATACGACTACAGAAAAGACCGATACTTTGTTCTGCAAAATTGAACAATGACATGTACGTATTAGACCACTCAATATCCATGTCGAATTTGGTCCAAATCGGACCATATTTCGATATAGCTGCTTTGGGGGCATAAATTATGCATTTTTTACCGGATTCTGGCGAATAGTGTAATAGTGTTTTATATATATACCCAAGCTGGTGGGTATCCAAGGTTCGGCCCGGCCGAACTTAACGCCTTTTTACTTGTTTTTTGCATTTTTTGGAAATAGTGTATTTATGAAAAATTTCAATTTTCGATCAGCTGAGTATGCAGTAGTGAAGTTTATGGCGAAATACTGCAGTTTATCGCAATACCAAAGTGTTTTTCTCAAAAAACAAACTCTATATCAAAGTAACATTTTTTTGTTGTGTAAATGTTCAAGGTCATTTTGAAGGTCGAAAGCCTTGTGACTCCTTACTGCTGTCGAATTTCGCAAATTCAATGGCATTTCACGATACGAAATTCGAATGGAAGTTATTAAATTAACAGTATTTCTACAAATTGTAATTTTTATTTTTTTGACATATTTTTTTTTTTGGAAAGGGTGTACCCTTATAAAAATTTAAAATTTTTGATGCCCCAAAAATGTTTGAGCTGAATATGCAGGAGTGAAGTTTATGGCAAAATATCAAAATGATGATTTTTTGGCATAGATGTTCAAGGTCATTTTGAAAGTCGAAAACGTTGTAACTCCTCAATTTTTTGGAATTTCGAAAATCCAAAGTCATTTCATGATTCCAAATTCGAAAAGGAATCATTAAATTAACAATATTTCTAAAAATTTTAACTTTTATTTTTTTTGCCATTTTTTTGGAAAGGGTATAGCCTTATGAAAATTTTCAATTTTCGATGCGCCAAAATTTTTTTGAACTGAGTATGCAGTAGTGAAGTTGATGGCGAAATTATGCGGTTTATCGCAATGCCCGAGCGTTTTCCTCAAAAATTAAGCCCAAAATCGAAATAATGGTTTTCTTTCGGCGTAAATGTTCAAGGTCGAAAACGCTGTAACTCCTTAATTTTTTCGTATTTCGAAAATCCAAAGGCATATTGGAAATAATGATTTTCTTTTGGTGTAAATGTTCAAGGTCATTTTGAAGGTCGAAAATGCTGTAACACCTTAATTTTTTCGAAAATCCAAGAGCATTTCGTGGTACGAATTTCGAAAAGGAATCATAAAATAAACAGAATTTCTACAAATTTAAATTTTTATTCTTTTTTTGCAGAGAGAGAGCCATAACACCGCAGGGAAAGGACACCGTATAACATCTTCTATAAGAAAAGCATACGAGAACAAACAGTAATGCTCAACGTTGTTCATAGACATCTCCCAAGCATTCGAGAAGGTGTGGCATGAAGGACTAATCTGGAAAGTACGTAGATTGTTACCAGCCAATACCTATAAGTTATTAGCGATTTATCTTTCAAATAGGTCATTTAGGGTCAAATCCAGATGCCCTGTCTCAGGTATCTAAAATATAAATGACGGTGTTCCACAAGGAATCATATTGGGTCCTATGCTACACATTTAATATACCGGCAACATGATTACTACCGACACAACGGTCACATTGACTTTTGCAGTTGATTGTGCTTTTATGAGCATTCATCGTAATACGATAAATGCGTCTAAAGAGTTACAAATATAAGTCCGAGAGCTAGAACAATGGCTCCAGAAATGGAGAGTTTTAGTAGCTGCTAGTAAATGCAATCATGTATCTTTTACTCTTAATACAGAATCTTGTCCCCTAATAGTAACATTCAACTCTACGATACCCCAAAAAGATAAAGTAAAGTATCTGGTAATGCATTTGGATAGAGGCCTAACTTGTACTGGTCATATAAATGCAAAGTTAATCCAAATAAAGCTTAAAACAACCCAACTGCATTGGCGCTTTAGTCACCATTGAAATAACTTGAATACAAAGTTGTGCTATATACATTTATCATTAAACCAATATGGACTTATGGCATACAGCTCTGGGGTACAGGATGTGCCACAAACTTCAAAAAAGACGATCTGCCATTTTACGAAGTATCGTCGTAGCCCCATGGTATATCAGGAACGCTTATATTCATTAAGATTTAAACGTCAAACCGGTAAAAGAGGAAATCACCATTTACACTCAATGCTACATACATAAATTAAGGCCTCACCCCAATGCCCTTGCTCAAGACCTTCTGAACTTTGAAGAACATGTGTGCCTCAGAAGGACTAACACATTGAATCTTGTATAAAATTTGCTACAGAAAATGCTAATTTTATAATAATATTATAAATAACTGTAAATCCAGAATTATATTAAGTAAATTTAAACAAAAAGAAGTTATTTACATTGGTAAAACTCTTCGAAATAAAGTAGATTAAAATTTTTACATTTAATGTTTTTTTCATGTATGAAATATCCAATAAAAAGTATATTAAAAACAAAACATATATTTTTTGCATTTTTTTTTTTTTTTTTTTTTGGAAATGGTGTAGCCTTATAAAAATTTTCAATTTTCGAAGCACCAAAAATTTTTGGGCTGAGTATGCAGTAGTAAAGTTTATTGCGAAATAATGCGGTTTATCGCAATGCCCGAGCGTTTTCCTCAAAAATCAAGCTCAAAATCGAAATAATGATTTTCTTTCGGCGTAAATGTTCAAGGTCGTTTTGAAGGTCGAAAACGCTGTAACTCCTTAATTTTTTCGAATTTCGAAAATCCAAAGGCATTTCATGATTCCAAATTCGAAAAGGAATCATTAAATTAACATTATTTCTAAAAGTTGTAACTTTTATTTTTTTTTGCCATTTTTTTGGAAAGGGTATAGCCTTATGAAAATTTTCAATTTTCGAAGCACCAAAAATTTTTGGGCTGAGTATGCAGTAGTAAAGTTTATGGCCAAATAATGCGGTTTATCGCAATGCCCGAGCGTTTTCCTCAAAAATCAAGCTCAAAATCGAAATAATGATTTTCTTTCGGCGTAAATGTTCAAAGTCGTTTTGAAGGTCGAAAACGCTGTAACTCCTTAATTTTTTCGAATTTCGAAAATCCAAAGGCATTTCATGATTCCAAATTCGAAAAGGAATCATTAAATTAACATTATTTCTAAAAGTTGTAACTTTTATTTTTTTTTTGCCATTTTTTTGGAAAGGGTATAGCCTTATGAAAATTTTCAATTTTCGATGCGCCAAAATTTTTTGAACTGAGTATGCAGTAGTGAAGTTTATGGCCAAATAATTCGGTTTATCGCAATTTCCTCAAAAATCAAGCTCAAAATCGAAATAATGATTTTCTTTCGGTGTAAATGTTCAAGGTCGAAAACGCTGTAACTCCTTAATTTTTTCGAATTTCGAAAATCCAAAGGCATTTCATGATTCCAAATTCGAAAAGGAATCATTAAATTAACAATATTTCCAAAAGTTGTAACTTTTATTTTTTTTGCCATTTTTTTGGAAAGGGTATAGCCTTATGAAAATTTTCAATTTTCGATGCGCCAAAATTTTTTGAACTGAGTATGCAGTAGTGAAGTTTATGGCCAAATAATGCGGTTTATCGCAATGCCCGAGCGTTTTCCTCAAAAATCAAGCTCAAAATCGAAATAATGATTTTCTTTCGGTGTAAATGTTCAAGGTCGAAAACGCTGTAACTCCTTAATTTTTTCGAATTTCGAAAATCCAAAGACATTTCATGATTCCAAATTCGAAAAGGAATCATTAAATTAACAATATTTCTAAAAATTTTAACTTTTATTTTTTTTTGCCATTTTTTTGGAAAGGGTATAGCCTTATGAAAATTTTCAATTTTCGATGCGCCAAAATTTTTTGAACTGAGTATGCAGTAGTGAAGTTTATGGCCAAATAATGCGGTTTATCGCAATGCCCGAGCGTTTTCCTCAAAAATCAAGCTCAAAATCGAAATAATGATTTTCTTTCGGTGTAAATGTTCAAGGTCGAAAACGCTGTAACTCCTTAATTTTTTCGAATTTCGAAAATCCAAAGACATTTCATGATTCCAAATTCGAAAAGGAATCATTAAATTAACAATATTTCTAAAAATTTTAACTTTTATTTTTTTTGCCATTTTTTTGGAAAGGGTATAGCCTTATGAAAATTTTCAATTTTCGATGCGCCAAAATTTTTTGAACTGAGTATGCAGTAGTGAAGTTTATGGCCAAATAATGCGGTTTATCGAAATGCCCGAGCGTTTTCCTCAAAAATGAAGCTCAAAATCGAAATAATGATTTTCTTTCGGTGTAAATGTTCAAGGTCGAAAACGCTGTAACTCCTTAATTTTTTCGAATTTCGAAAATCCAAAGGCATTTCATGATTCCAAATTCGAAAAGGAATCATTAAATTAACAATATTTCTAAAAATTTTAACTTTTATTTTTTTTGCCATTTTTTTGGAAAGGGTATAGCCTTATGAAAATTTTCAATTTTCGATGCGCCAAAATTTTTTGAACTGAGTATGCAGTAGTGAAGTTTATGGCCAAATAATGCGGTTTATCGAAATGCCCGAGCGTTTTCCTCAAAAATCAAGCTCAAAATCGAAATAACGATTTTCTTTCGGTGTAAATGTTCAAGGTCGAAAACGCTGTAACTCCTTAATTTTTTCGAATTTCGAAAATCCAAAGGCATTTCATGATTCCAAATTCGAAAAGGAATCATTAAATTAACAATATTTCTAAAAATTTTAACTTTTATTTTTTTTGCCATTTTTTTGGAAAGGGTATAGCCTTATGAAAATTTTCAATTTTCGATGCGCCAAAATTTTTTGAACTGAGTATGCAGTAGTGAAGTTTATGGCCAAATAATGCGGTTTATCGCAATGCCCGAGCGTTTTCCTCAAAAATCAAGCTCAAAATCGAAATAATGATTTTCTTTCGGTGTAAATGTTCAAGGTCGAAAACGCTGTAACTCCTTAATTTTTTCGAATTTCGAAAATCCAAAGACATTTCATGATTCCAAATTCGAAAAGGAATCATTAAATTAACAATATTTCTAAAAATTTTAACTTTTATTTTTTTTTGCCATTTTTTTGGAAAGGGTATAGCCTTATGAAAATTTTCAATTTTCGATGCGCCAAAATTTTTTGAACTGAGTATGCAGTAGTGAAGTTTATGGCCAAATAATGCGGTTTATCGAAATGCCCGAGCGTTTTCCTCAAAAATGAAGCTCAAAATCGAAATAATGATTTTCTTTCGGTGTAAATGTTCAAGGTCGAAAACGCTGTAACTCCTTAATTTTTTCGAATTTCGAAAATCCAAAGGCATTTCATGATTCCAAATTCGAAAAGGAATCATTAAATTAACAATATTTCTAAAAATTTTAACTTTTATTTTTTTTGCCATTTTTTTGGAAAGGGTATAGCCTTATGAAAATTTTCAATTTTCGATGCGCCAAAATTTTTTGAACTGAGTATGCAGTAGTGAAGTTTATGGCCAAATAATGCGGTTTATCGCAATGCCCGAGCTTTTTCCTCAAAAATCAAGCTCAAAATCGAAATAATGATTTTCTTTCGGTGTAAATGTTCAAGGTCGTTTTGAAGGTCGAAAACGCTGTAACTCCTTAATTTTTTCGAATTTCGAAAATCCAAAGACATTTCATGATTCCAAATTCGAAAAGGAATCATTAAATTAACAATATTTCTAAAAATTTTAACTTTTATTTTTTTTGCCATTTTTTTGGAAAGGGTATAGCCTTATGAAAATTTTCAATTTTCGATGCGCCAAAATTTTTTGAACTGAGTATGCAGTAGTGAAGTTTATGGCCAAATAATGCGGTTTATCGCAATGCCCGAGCGTTTTCCTCAAAAATCAAGCTCAAAATCGAAATAATGATTTTCTTTCGGTGTAAATGTTCAAGGTCGTTTTGAAGGTCGAAAACGCTGTAACTCCTTAATTTTTTCGAATTTCGAAAATCCAAAGACATTTCATGATTCCAAATTCGAAAAGGAATCATTAAATTAACAATATTTCTAAAAATTTTAACTTTTATTTTTTTTTTGCCATTTTTTTGGAAAGGGTATAGCCTTATGAAAATTTTCAATTTTCGATGCGCCAAAATTTTTTGAACTGAGTATGCAGTAGTGAAGTTTATGGCCAAATAATGCGGTTTATCGCAATGCCCGAGCGTTTTCCTCAAAAATCAAGCTCAAAATCGAAATAATGATTTTCTTTCGGTGTAAATGTTCAAGGTCGAAAACGCTGTAACTCCTTAATTTTTTCGAATTTCGAAAATCCAAAGACATTTCATGATTCCAAATTCGAAAAGGAATCATTAAATTAACAATATTTCTAAAAATTTTAACTTTTATTTTTTTTTGCCATTTTTTTGGAAAGGGTATAGCCTTATGAAAATTTTCAATTTTCGATGCGCCAAAATTTTTTGAACTGAGTATGCAGTAGTGAAGTTTATGGCCAAATAATGCGGTTTATCGAAATGCCCGAGCGTTTTCCTCAAAAATGAAGCTCAAAATCGAAATAATGATTTTCTTTCGGTGTAAATGTTCAAGGTCGAAAACGCTGTAACTCCTTAATTTTTTCGAATTTCGAAAATCCAAAGGCATTTCATGATTCCAAATTCGAAAAGGAATCATTAAATTAACAATATTTCTAAAAATTTTAACTTTTATTTTTTTTGCCATTTTTTTGGAAAGGGTATAGCCTTATGAAAATTTTCAATTTTCGATGCGCCAAAATTTTTTGAACTGAGTATGCAGTAGTGAAGTTTATGGCCAAATAATGCGGTTTATCGCAATGCCCGAGCGTTTTCCTCAAAAATCAAGCTCAAAATCGAAATAATGATTTTCTTTCGGTGTAAATGTTCAAGGTCGAAAACGCTGTAACTCCTTAATTTTTTCGAATTTCGAAAATCCAAAGACATTTCATGATTCCAAATTCGAAAAGGAATCATTAAATTAACAATATTTCTAAAAATTTTAACTTTTATTTTTTTTTGCCATTTTTTTGGAAAGGGTATAGCCTTATGAAAATTTTCAATTTTCGATGCGCCAAAATTTTTTGAACTGAGTATGCAGTAGTGAAGTTTATGGCCAAATAATGCGGTTTATCGCAATGCCCGAGCGTTTTCCTCAAAAATCAAGCTCAAAATCGAAATAATGATTTTCTTTCGGTGTAAATGTTCAAGGTCGTTTTGAAGGTCGAAAACGCTGTAACTCCTTAATTTTTTCGAATTTCGAAAATCCAAAGACATTTCATGATTCCAAATTCGAAAAGGAATCATTAAATTAACAATATTTCTAAAAATTTTAACTTTTATTTTTTTTTTGCCATTTTTTTGGAAAGGGTATAGCCTTATGAAAATTTTCAATTTTCGATGCGCCAAAATTTTTTGAACTGAGTATGCAGTAGTGAAGTTTATGGCCAAATAATGCGGTTTATCGCAATGCCCGAGCGTTTTCCTCAAAAATCAAGCTCAAAATCGAAATAATGATTTTCTTTCGGTGTAAATGTTCAAGGTCGAAAACGCTGTAACTCCTTAATTTTTTCGAATTTCGAAAATCCAAAGACATTTCATGATTCCAAATTCGAAAAGGAATCATTAAATTAACAATATTTCTAAAAATTTTAACTTTTATTTTTTTTTGCCATTTTTTTGGAAAGGGTATAGCCTTATGAAAATTTTCAATTTTCGATGCGCCAAAATTTTTTGAACTGAGTATGCAGTAGTGAAGTTTATGGCCAAATAATGCGGTTTATCGAAATGCCCGAGCGTTTTCCTCAAAAATGAAGCTCAAAATCGAAATAATGATTTTCTTTCGGTGTAAATGTTCAAGGTCGAAAACGCTGTAACTCCTTAATTTTTTCGAATTTCGAAAATCCAAAGGCATTTCATGATTCCAAATTCGAAAAGGAATCATTAAATTAACAATATTTCTAAAAATTTTAACTTTTATTTTTTTTTGCCATTTTTTTGGAAAGGGTATAGCCTTATGAAAATTTTCAATTTTCGATGCGCCAAAATTTTTTGAACTGAGTATGCAGTAGTGAAGTTTATGGCCAAATAATGCGGTTTATCGCAATGCCCGAGCGTTTTCCTCAAAAATCAAGCTCAAAATCGAAATAATGATTTTCTTTCGGTGTAAATGTTCAAGGTCGTTTTGAAGGTCGAAAACGCTGTAACTCCTTAATTTTTTCGAATTTCGAAAATCCAAAGACATTTCATGATTCCAAATTCGAAAAGGAATCATTAAATTAACAATATTTCTAAAAATTTTAACTTTTATTTTTTTTTGCCATTTTTTTGGAAAGGGTATAGCCTTATGAAAATTTTCAATTTTCGATGCGCCAAAATTTTTTGAACTGAGTATGCAGTAGTGAAGTTTATGGCCAAATAATGCGGTTTATCGAAATGCCCGAGCGTTTTCCTCAAAAATGAAGCTCAAAATCGAAATAATGATTTTCTTTCGGTGTAAATGTTCAAGGTCGAAAACGCTGTAACTCCTTAATTTTTTCGAATTTCGAAAATCCAAAGGCATTTCATGATTCCAAATTCGAAAAGGAATCATTAAATTAACAATATTTCTAAAAATTTTAACTTTTATTTTTTTTTGCCATTTTTTTGGAAAGGGTATAGCCTTATGAAAATTTTCAATTTTCGATGCGCCAAAATTTTTTGAACTGAGTATGCAGTAGTGAAGTTTATGGCCAAATAATGCGGTTTATCGCAATGCCCGAGCGTTTTCCTCAAAAATCAAGCTCAAAATCGAAATAATGATTTTCTTTCGGTGTAAATGTTCAAGGTCGTTTTGAAGGTCGAAAACGCTGTAACTCCTTAATTTTTTCGAATTTCGAAAATCCAAAGACATTTCATGATTCCAAATTCGAAAAGGAATCATTAAATTAACAATATTTCTAAAAATTTTAACTTTTATTTTTTTTGCCATTTTTTTGGAAAGGGTATAGCCTTATGAAAATTTTCAATTTTCGATGCGCCAAAATTTTTTGAACTGAGTATGCAGTAGTGAAGTTTATGGCCAAATAATGCGGTTTATCGAAATGCCCGAGCGTTTTCCTCAAAAATCAAGCTCAAAATCGAAATAACGATTTTCTTTCGGTGTAAATGTTCAAGGTCGAAAACGCTGTAACTCCTTAATTTTTTCGAATTTCGAAAATCCAAAGGCATTTCATGATTCCAAATTCGAAAAGGAATCATTAAATTAACAATATTTCTAAAAATTTTAACTTTTATTTTTTTTGCCATTTTTTTGGAAAGGGTATAGCCTTATGAAAATTTTCAATTTTCGATGCGCCAAAATTTTTTGAACTGAGTATGCAGTAGTGAAGTTTATGGCCAAATAATGCGGTTTATCGCAATGCCCGAGCGTTTTCCTCAAAAATCAAGCTCAAAATCGAAATAATGATTTTCTTTCGGTGTAAATGTTCAAGGTCGAAAACGCTGTAACTCCTTAATTTTTTCGAATTTCGAAAATCCAAAGACATTTCATGATTCCAAATTCGAAAAGGAATCATTAAATTAACAATATTTCTAAAAATTTTAACTTTTATTTTTTTTGCCATTTTTTTGGAAAGGGTATAGCCTTATGAAAATTTTCAATTTTCGATGCGCCAAAATTTTTTGAACTGAGTATGCAGTAGTGAAGTTTATGGCCAAATAATGCGGTTTATCGCAATGCCCGAGCGTTTTCCTCAAAAATCAAGCTCAAAATCGAAATAATGATTTTCTTTCGGTGTAAATGTTCAAGGTCGTTTTGAAGGTCGAAAACGCTGTAACTCCTTAATTTTTTCGAATTTCGAAAATCCAAAGACATTTCATGATTCCAAATTCGAAAAGGAATCATTAAATTAACAATATTTCTAAAAATTTTAACTTTTATTTTTTTTTGCCATTTTTTTGGAAAGGGTATAGCCTTATGAAAATTTTCAATTTTCGATGCGCCAAAATTTTTTGAACTGAGTATGCAGTAGTGAAGTTTATGGCCAAATAATGCGGTTTATCGAAATGCCCGAGCGTTTTCCTCAAAAATGAAGCTCAAAATCGAAATAATGATTTTCTTTCGGTGTAAATGTTCAAGGTCGAAAACGCTGTAACTCCTTAATTTTTTCGAATTTCGAAAATCCAAAGGCATTTCATGATTCCAAATTCGAAAAGGAATCATTAAATTAACAATATTTCTAAAAATTTTAACTTTTATTTTTTTTGCCATTTTTTTGGAAAGGGTATAGCCTTATGAAAATTTTCAATTTTCGATGCGCCAAAATTTTTTGAACTGAGTATGCAGTAGTGAAGTTTATGGCCAAATAATGCGGTTTATCGCAATGCCCGAGCGTTTTCCTCAAAAATCAAGCTCAAAATCGAAATAATGATTTTCTTTCGGTGTAAATGTTCAAGGTCGAAAACGCTGTAACTCCTTAATTTTTTCGAATTTCGAAAATCCAAAGACATTTCATGATTCCAAATTCGAAAAGGAATCATTAAATTAACAATATTTCTAAAAATTTTAACTTTTATTTTTTTTTGCCATTTTTTTGGAAAGGGTATAGCCTTATGAAAATTTTCAATTTTCGATGCGCCAAAATTTTTTGAACTGAGTATGCAGTAGTGAAGTTTATGGCCAAATAATGCGGTTTATCGCAATGCCCGAGCGTTTTCCTCAAAAATCAAGCTCAAAATCGAAATAATGATTTTCTTTCGGTGTAAATGTTCAAGGTCGTTTTGAAGGTCGAAAACGCTGTAACTCCTTAATTTTTTCGAATTTCGAAAATCCAAAGACATTTCATGATTCCAAATTCGAAAAGGAATCATTAAATTAACAATATTTCTAAAAATTTTAACTTTTATTTTTTTTGCCATTTTTTTGGAAAGGGTATAGCCTTATGAAAATTTTCAATTTTCGATGCGCCAAAATTTTTTGAACTGAGTATGCAGTAGTGAAGTTTATGGCCAAATAATGCGGTTTATCGAAATGCCCGAGCGTTTTCCTCAAAAATCAAGCTCAAAATCGAAATAACGATTTTCTTTCGGTGTAAATGTTCAAGGTCGAAAACGCTGTAACTCCTTAATTTTTTCGAATTTCGAAAATCCAAAGGCATTTCATGATTCCAAATTCGAAAAGGAATCATTAAATTAACAATATTTCTAAAAATTTTAACTTTTATTTTTTTTGCCATTTTTTTGGAAAGGGTATAGCCTTATGAAAATTTTCAATTTTCGATGCGCCAAAATTTTTTGAACTGAGTATGCAGTAGTGAAGTTTATGGCCAAATAATGCGGTTTATCGCAATGCCCGAGCGTTTTCCTCAAAAATCAAGCTCAAAATCGAAATAATGATTTTCTTTCGGTGTAAATGTTCAAGGTCGTTTTGAAGGTCGAAAACGCTGTAACTCCTTAATTTTTTCGAATTTCGAAAATCCAAAGACATTTCATGATTCCAAATTCGAAAAGGAATCATTAAATTAACAATATTTCTAAAAATTTTAACTTTTATTTTTTTTTGCTATTTTTTTGGAAAGGGTATAGCCTTATGAAAATTTTCAATTTTCGATGCGCCAAAATTTTTTGAACTGAGTATGCAGTAGTGAAGTTTATGGCCAAATAATGCGGTTTATCGAAATGCCCGAGCGTTTTCCTCAAAAATGAAGCTCAAAATCGAAATAATGATTTTCTTTCGGTGTAAATGTTCAAGGTCGAAAACGCTGTAACTCCTTAATTTTTTCGAATTTCGAAAATCCAAAGGCATTTCATGATTCCAAATTCGAAAAGGAATCATTAAATTAACAATATTTCTAAAAATTTTAACTTTTATTTTTTTTGCCATTTTTTTGGAAAGGGTATAGCCTTATGAAAATTTTCAATTTTCGATGCGCCAAAATTTTTTGAACTGAGTATGCAGTAGTGAAGTTTATGGCCAAATAATGCGGTTTATCGCAATGCCCGAGCGTTTTCCTCAAAAATCAAGCTCAAAATCGAAATAATGATTTTCTTTCGGTGTAAATGTTCAAGGTCGAAAACGCTGTAACTCCTTAATTTTTTCGAATTTCGAAAATCCAAAGACATTTCATGATTCCAAATTCGAAAAGGAATCATTAAATTAACAATATTTCTAAAAATTTTAACTTTTATTTTTTTTTGCCATTTTTTTGGAAAGGGTATAGCCTTATGAAAATTTTCAATTTTCGATGCGCCAAAATTTTTTGAACTGAGTATGCAGTAGTGAAGTTTATGGCCAAATAATGCGGTTTATCGAAATGCCCGAGCGTTTTCCTCAAAAATGAAGCTCAAAATCGAAATAATGATTTTCTTTCGGTGTAAATGTTCAAGGTCGAAAACGCTGTAACTCCTTAATTTTTTCGAATTTCGAAAATCCAAAGGCATTTCATGATTCCAAATTCGAAAAGGAATCATTAAATTAACAATATTTCTAAAAATTTTAACTTTTATTTTTTTTGCCATTTTTTTGGAAAGGGTATAGCCTTATGAAAATTTTCAATTTTCGATGCGCCAAAATTTTTTGAACTGAGTATGCAGTAGTGAAGTTTATGGCCAAATAATGCGGTTTATCGAAATGCCCGAGCGTTTTCCTCAAAAATCAAGCTCAAAATCGAAATAACGATTTTCTTTCGGTGTAAATGTTCAAGGTCGAAAACGCTGTAACTCCTTAATTTTTTCGAATTTCGAAAATCCAAAGGCATTTCATGATTCCAAATTCGAAAAGGAATCATTAAATTAACAATATTTCTAAAAATTTTAACTTTTATTTTTTTTGCCATTTTTTTGGAAAGGGTATAGCCTTATGAAAATTTTCAATTTTCGATGCGCCAAAATTTTTTGAACTGAGTATGCAGTAGTGAAGTTTATGGCCAAATAATGCGGTTTATCGCAATGCCCGAGCGTTTTCCTCAAAAATCAAGCTCAAAATCGAAATAATGATTTTCTTTCGGTATAAATGTTCAAGGTCGTTTTGAAAGTCGAAAACGCTGTAACTCCTTAATTTTTTCGAATTTCGAAAATCCAAAGGCATTTCATGATTCCAAATTCGAAAAGGAATCATTAAATTAACAATATTTCTAAAAATTTTAACTTTTATTTTTTTTGCCATTTTTTTGGAAAGGGTATAGCCTTATGAAAATTTTCAATTTTCGATGCGCCAAAATTTTTTGAACTGAGTATGCAGTAGTGAAGTTTATGGCCAAATAATGCGGTTTATCGCAATGCCCGAGCGTTTTCCTCAAAAATCAAGCTCAAAATCGAAATAATGATTTTCTTTCGGTGTAAATGTTCAAGGTCGTTTTGAAGGTCGAAAACGCTGTAACTCCTTAATTTTTTCGAATTTCGAAAATCCAAAGGCATTTCATGATTCCAAATTCGAAAAGGAATCATTAAATTAACAATATTTCTAAAAATTTTAACTTTTATTTTTTTTGCCATTTTTTTGGAAAGGGTATAGCCTTATGAAAATTTTCAATTTTCGATGCGCCAAAATTTTTTGAACTGAGTATGCAGTAGTGAAGTTTATGGCCAAATAATGCGGTTTATCGCAATGCCCGAGCGTTTTCCTCAAAAATCAAGCTCAAAATCGAAATAATGATTTTCTTTCGGTGTAAATGTTCAAGGTCGAAAACGCTGTAACTCCTTAATTTTTTCGAATTTCGAAAATCCAAAGGCATTTCATGATTCCAAATTCGAAAAGGAATCATTAAATTAACAATATTTCTAAAAATTTTAACTTTTATTTTTTTTTGCCATTTTTTTGGAAAGGGTATAGCCTTATGAAAATTTTCAATTTTCGATGCGCCAAAATTTTTTGAACTGAGTATGCAGTAGTGAAGTTTATGGCCAAATAATGCGGTTTATCGCAATGCCCGAGCG
The DNA here is from genome assembly GCF_963082655.1 of Stomoxys calcitrans. Lineage (NCBI taxonomy): Eukaryota > Metazoa > Arthropoda > Insecta > Diptera > Muscidae > Stomoxys > Stomoxys calcitrans. The sequence goes on along the minus strand of NC_081553.1, from coordinate 74,271,154 downwards.
TTTTCCTCAAAAATCAAGCTCAAAATCGAAATAATGATTTTCTTTCGGTGTAAATGTTCAAGGTCGTTTTGAAGGTCGAAAACGCTGTAACTCCTTAATTTTTTCGAATTTCGAAAATCCAAAGGCATTTCATGATTCCAAATTCGAAAAGGAATCATTAAATTAACAATATTTCTAAAAATTTTAACTTTTATTTTTTTTGCCATTTTTTTGGAAAGGGTATAGCCTTATGAAAATTTTCAATTTTCGATGCGCCAAAATTTTTTGAACTGAGTATGCAGTAGTGAAGTTTATGGCCAAATAATGCGGTTTATCGCAATGCCCGAGCGTTTTCCTCAAAAATCAAGCTCAAAATCGAAATAATGATTTTCTTTCGGTGTAAATGTTCAAGGTCGAAAACGCTGTAACTCCTTAATTTTTTCGAATTTCGAAAATCCAAAGGCATTTCATGATTCCAAATTCGAAAAGGAATCATTAAATTAACAATATTTCTAAAAATTTTAACTTTTATTTTTTTTGCCATTTTTTTGGAAAGGGTATAGCCTTATGAAAATTTTCAATTTTCGATGCGCCAAAATTTTTTGAACTGAGTATGCAGTAGTGAAGTTTATGGCCAAATAATGCGGTTTATCGCAATGCCCGAGCGTTTTCCTCAAAAATCAAGCTCAAAATCGAAATAATGATTTTCTTTCGGTGTAAATGTTCAAGGTCGTTTTGAAGGTCGAAAACGCTGTAACTCCTTAATTTTTTCGAATTTCGAAAATCCAAAGGCATTTCATTATTCCAAATTCGAAAAGGAATCATTAAATTAACAATATTTCTAAAAATTTTAACTTTTATTTTTTTTGCCATTTTTTTGGAAAGGGTATAGCCTTATGAAAATTTTCAATTTTCGATGCGCCAAAATTTTTTGAACTGAGTATGCAGTAGTGAAGTTTATGGCCAAATAATGCGGTTTATCGCAATGCCCGAGCGTTTTCCTCAAAAATCAAGCTCAAAATCGAAATAATGATTTTCTTTCGGTGTAAATGTTCAAGGTCGAAAACGCTGTAACTCCTTAATTTTTTCGAATTTCGAAAATCCAAAGACATTTCATGATTCCAAATTCGAAAAGGAATCATTAAATTAACAATATTTCTAAAAATTTTAACTTTTATTTTTTTTGCCATTTTTTTGGAAAGGGTATAGCCTTATGAAAATTTTCAATTTTCGATGCGCCAAAATTTTTTGAACTGAGTATGCAGTAGTGAAGTTTATGGCCAAATAATGCGGTTTATCGAAATGCCCGAGCGTTTTCCTCAAAAATCAAGCTCAAAATCGAAATAACGATTTTCTTTCGGTGTAAATGTTCAAGGTCGAAAACGCTGTAACTCCTTAATTTTTTCGAATTTCGAAAATCCAAAGGCATTTCATGATTCCAAATTCGAAAAGGAATCATTAAATTAACAATATTTCTAAAAATTTTAACTTTTATTTTTTTTGCCATTTTTTTGGAAAGGGTATAGCCTTATGAAAATTTTCAATTTTCGATGCGCCAAAATTTTTTGAACTGAGTATGTAGTAGTGAAGTTTATGGCCAAATAATGCGGTTTATCGCAATGCCCGAGCGTTTTCCTCAAAAATCAAGCTCAAAATCAAAATAATGATTTTCTTTCGGTGTAAATGTTCAAGGTCGTTTTGAAGGTCGAAAACGCTGTAACTCCTTAATTTTTTCGAATTTCGAAAATCCAAAGACATTTCATGATTCCAAATTCGAAAAGGAATCATTAAATTAACAATATTTCTAAAAATTTTAACTTTTATTTTTTTTGCCATTTTTTTGGAAAGGGTATAGCCTTATGAAAATTTTCAATTTTCGATGCGCCAAAATTTTTTGAACTGAGTATGCAGTAGTGAAGTTTATGGCCAAATAATGCGGTTTATCGCAATGCCCGAGCGTTTTCCTCAAAAATCAAGCTCAAAATCGAAATAATGATTTTTTTTCGGTGTAAATGTTCAAGGTCGTTTTGAAGGTCGAAAACGCTGTAACTCCTTAATTTTTTCGAATTTCGAAAATCCAAAGACATTTCATGATTCCAAATTCGAAAAGGAATCATTAAATTAACAATATTTCTAAAAATTTTAACTTTTGTTTTTTTTGCCATTTTTTTGGAAAGGGTATAGCCTTATGAAAATTTTCAATTTTCGATGCGCCAAAATTTTTTGAACTGAGTATGCAGTAGTGAAGTTTATGGCGAAATAATGCGGTTTATCGCAATGCCCGAGCGTTTTCCTCAAAAATCAAGCTCAAAATCAAAATAATGATTTTCTTTCGGTGTAAATGTTCAAGGTCGTTTTGAAGGTCGAAAACGCTGTAACTCCTTAATTTTTTCGAATTTCGAAAATCCAAAGGCATTTCATGATTCCAAATTCGAAAAGGAATCATTAAATTAACAATATTTCTAAAAATTTTAACTTTTATTTTTTTTGCCATTTTTTTGGAAAGGGTATAGCCTTATGAAAATTTTCAATTTTCGATGCGCCAAAATTTTTTGAACTGAGTATGCAGTAGTGAAGTTTATGGCCAAATAATGCGGTTTATCGCAATGCCCGAGCGTTTTCCTCAAAAATCAAGCTCAAAATCGAAATAATGATTTTCTTTCGGTGTAAATGTTCAAGGTCGAAAACGCTGTAACTCCTTAATTTTTTCGAATTTCGAAAATCCAAAGACATTTCATGATTCCAAATTCGAAAAGGAATCATTAAATTAACAATATTTCTAAAAATTTTAACTTTTATTTTTTTTGCCATTTTTTTGGAAAGGGTATAGCCTTATGAAAATTTTCAATTTTCGATGCGCCAAAATTTTTTGAACTGAGTATGCAGTAGTGAAGTTTATGGCCAAATAATGCGGTTTATCGAAATGCCCGAGCGTTTTCCTCAAAAATCAAGCTCAAAATCGAAATAACGATTTTCTTTCGGTGTAAATGTTCAAGGTCGAAAACGCTGTAACTCCTTAATTTTTTCGAATTTCGAAAATCCAAAGGCATTTCATGATTCCAAATTCGAAAAGGAATCATTAAATTAACAATATTTCTAAAAATTTTAACTTTTATTTTTTTTGCCATTTTTTTGGAAAGGGTATAGCCTTATGAAAATTTTCAATTTTCGATGCGCCAAAATTTTTTGAACTGAGTATGTAGTAGTGAAGTTTATGGCCAAATAATGCGGTTTATCGCAATGCCCGAGCGTTTTCCTCAAAAATCAAGCTCAAAATCAAAATAATGATTTTCTTTCGGTGTAAATGTTCAAGGTCGTTTTGAAGGTCGAAAACGCTGTAACTCCTTAATTTTTTCGAATTTCGAAAATCCAAAGACATTTCATGATTCCAAATTCGAAAAGGAATCATTAAATTAACAATATTTCTAAAAATTTTAACTTTTATTTTTTTTGCCATTTTTTTGGAAAGGGTATAGCCTTATGAAAATTTTCAATTTTCGATGCGCCAAAATTTTTTGAACTGAGTATGCAGTAGTGAAGTTTATGGCCAAATAATGCGGTTTATCGCAATGCCCGAGCGTTTTCCTCAAAAATCAAGCTCAAAATCGAAATAATGATTTTTTTTCGGTGTAAATGTTCAAGGTCGTTTTGAAGGTCGAAAACGCTGTAACTCCTTAATTTTTTCGAATTTCGAAAATCCAAAGACATTTCATGATTCCAAATTCGAAAAGGAATCATTAAATTAACAATATTTCTAAAAATTTTAACTTTTGTTTTTTTTGCCATTTTTTTGGAAAGGGTATAGCCTTATGAAAATTTTCAATTTTCGATGCGCCAAAATTTTTTGAACTGAGTATGCAGTAGTGAAGTTTATGGCGAAATAATGCGGTTTATCGCAATGCCCGAGCGTTTTCCTCAAAAATCAAGCTCAAAATCAAAATAATGATTTTCTTTCGGTGTAAATGTTCAAGGTCGTTTTGAAGGTCGAAAACGCTGTAACTCCTTAATTTTTTCGAATTTCGAAAATCCAAAGACATTTCATGATTCCAAATTCGAAAAGGAATCATTAAATTAACAATATTTCTAAAAATTTTAACTTTTATTTTTTTGCCATTTTTTGGAAAGGGTATAGCCTTATGAAAATTTTCAATTTTCGATGCGCCAAAATTTTTTGAACTGAGTATGCAGTAGTGAAGTTTATGGCCAAATAATGCGGTTTATCGCAATGCCCGAGCGTTTTCCTCAAAAATCAAGCTCAAAATCGAAATAATGATTTTCTTTCGGTGTAAATGTTCAAGGTCGAAAACGCTGTAACTCCTTAAATTTTCGAATTTCGAAAATCCAAAGGCATTTCATGATTCCAAATTCGAAAAGGAATCATTAAATTAACAATATTTCTAAAAATTTTAACTTTTATTTTTTTTGCCATTTTTTTGGAAAGGGTATAGCCTTATGAAAATTTTCAATTTTCGATGCGCCAAAATTTTTTGAACTGAGTATGTAGTAGTGAAGTTTATGGCCAAATAATGCGGTTTATCGCAATGCCCGAGCGTTTTCCTCAAAAATCAAGCTCAAAATCAAAATAATGATTTTCTTTCGGTGTAAATGTTCAAGGTCGTTTTGAAGGTCGAAAACGCTGTAACTCCTTAATTTTTTCGAATTTCGAAAATCCAAAGACATTTCATGATTCCAAATTCGAAAAGGAATCATTAAATTAACAATATTTCTAAAAATTTTAACTTTTATTTTTTTTGCCATTTTTTTGGAAAGGGTATAGCCTTATGAAAATTTTCAATTTTCGATGCGCCAAAATTTTTTGAACTGAGTATGCAGTAGTGAAGTTTATGGCCAAATAATGCGGTTTATCGCAATGCCCGAGCGTTTTCCTCAAAAATCAAGCTCAAAATCGAAATAATGATTTTTTTTCGGTGTAAATGTTCAAGGTCGTTTTGAAGGTCGAAAACGCTGTAACTCCTTAATTTTTTCGAATTTCGAAAATCCAAAGGCATTTCATGATTCCAAATTCGAAAAGGAATCATTAAATTAACAATATTTCTAAAAATTTTAACTTTTATTTTTTTTGCCATTTTTTTGGAAAGGGTATAGCCTTATGAAAATTTTCGATGCGCCAAAATTTTTTGAACTGAGTATGCAGTAGTGAAGTTTATGGCCAAATAATGCGGTTTATCGCAATGCCCGAGCGTTTTCCTCAAAAATCAAGCTCAAAATCGAAATAATGATTTTCTTTCGGTGTAAATGTTCAAGGTCGAAAACGCTGTAACTCCTTAATTTTTTCGAATTTCGAAAATCCAAAGGCATTTCATGATTCCAAATTCGAAAAGGAATCATTAAATTAACAATATTTCTAAAAATTTTAACTTTTATTTTTTTTGCCATTTTTTTGGAAAGGGTATAGCCTTATGAAAATTTTCAATTTTCGATGCGCCAAAATTTTTTGAACTGAGTATGCAGTAGTGAAGTTTATGGCCAAATAATGCGGTTTATCGCAATGCCCGAGCGTTTTCCTCAAAAATCAAGCTCAAAATCGAAATAATGATTTTCTTTCGGTGTAAATGTTCAAGGTCGTTTTGAAGGTCGAAAACGCTGTAACTCCTTAATTTTTTCGAATTTCGAAAATCCAAAGGCATTTCATGATTCCAAATTCGAAAAGGAATCATTAAATTAACAATATTTCTAAAAATTTTAACTTTTATTTTTTTTGCCATTTTTTTGGAAAGGGTATAGCCTTATGAAAATTTTCAATTTTCGATGCGCCAAAATTTTTTGAACTGAGTATGCAGTAGTGAAGTTTATGGCCAAATAATTCGGTTTATCGCAATGCCCGAGCGTTTTCCTCAAAAATCAAGCTCAAAATCGAAATAATGATTTTCTTTCGGTGTAAATGTTCAAGGTCGTTTTGAAGGTCGAAAACGCTGTAACTCCTTAATTTTTTCGAATTTCGAAAATCCAAAGGCATTTCATGATTCCAAATTCGAAAAGGAATCATTAAATTAACAATATTTCTAAAAATTTTAACTTTTATTTTTTTTGCCATTTTTTTGGAAAGGGTATAGCCTTATGAAAATTTTCAATTTTCGATGCGCCAAAATTTTTTGAACTGAGTATGCAGTAGTGAAGTTTATGGCCAAATAATGCGGTTTATCGCAATGCCCGAGCGTTTTCCTCAAAAATCAAGCTCAAAATCGAAATAATGATTTTCTTTCGGTGTAAATGTTCAAGGTCGTTTTGAAGGTCGAAAACGCTGTAACTCCTTAATTTTTTCGAATTTCGAAAATCCAAAGGCATTTCATGATTCCAAATTCGAAAAGGAATCATTAAATTAACAATATTTCTAAAAATTTTAACTTTTATTTTTTTTGCCATTTTTTTGGAAAGGGTATAGCCTTATGAAAATTTTCAATTTTCGATGCGCCAAAATTTTTTGAACTGAGTATGCAGTAGTGAAGTTTATGGCCAAATAATGCGGTTTATCGCAATGCCCGAGCGTTTTCCTCAAAAATCAAGCTCAAAATCGAAATAATGATTTTTTTTCGGTGTAAATGTTCAAGGTCGTTTTGAAGGTCGAAAACGCTGTAACTCCTTAATTTTTTCGAATTTCGAAAATCCAAAGGCATTTCATGATTCCAAATTCGAAAAGGAATCATTAAATTAACAATATTTCTAAAAATTTTAACTTTTATTTTTTTTGCCATTTTTTTGGAAAGGGTATAGCCTTATGAAAATTTTCGATGCGCCAAAATTTTTTGAACTGAGTATGCAGTAGTGAAGTTTATGGCCAAATAATGCGGTTTATCGCAATGCCCGAGCGTTTTCCTCAAAAATCAAGCTCAAAATCGAAATAATGATTTTCTTTCGGTGTAAATGTTCAAGGTCGAAAACGCTGTAACTCCTTAATTTTTTCGAATTTCGAAAATCCAAAGGCATTTCATGATTCCAAATTCGAAAAGGAATCATTAAATTAACAATATTTCTAAAAATTTTAACTTTTATTTTTTTTGCCATTTTTTTGGAAAGGGTATAGCCTTATGAAAATTTTCAATTTTCGATGCGCCAAAATTTTTTGAACTGAGTATGCAGTAGTGAAGTTTATGGCCAAATAATGCGGTTTATCGCAATGCCCGAGCGTTTTCCTCAAAAATCAAGCTCAAAATCGAAATAATGATTTTCTTTCGGTGTAAATGTTCAAGGTCGTTTTGAAGGTCGAAAACGCTGTAACTCCTTAATTTTTTCGAATTTCGAAAATCCAAAGGCATTTCATGATTCCAAATTCGAAAAGGAATCATTAAATTAACAATATTTCTAAAAATTTTAACTTTTATTTTTTTTGCCATTTTTTTGGAAAGGGTATAGCCTTATGAAAATTTTCAATTTTCGATGCGCCAAAATTTTTTGAACTGAGTATGCAGTAGTGAAGTTTATGGCCAAATAATTCGGTTTATCGCAATGCCCGAGCGTTTTCCTCAAAAATCAAGCTCAAAATCGAAATAATGATTTTCTTTCGGTGTAAATGTTCAAGGTCGTTTTGAAGGTCGAAAACGCTGTAACTCCTTAATTTTTTCGAATTTCGAAAATCCAAAGGCATTTCATGATTCCAAATTCGAAAAGGAATCATTAAATTAACAATATTTCTAAAAATTTTAACTTTTATTTTTTTTGCCATTTTTTTGGAAAGGGTATAGCCTTATGAAAATTTTCAATTTTCGATGCGCCAAAATTTTTTGAACTGAGTATGCAGTAGTGAAGTTTATGGCCAAATAATGCGGTTTATCGCAATGCCCGAGCGTTTTCCTCAAAAATCAAGCTCAAAATCGAAATAATGATTTTCTTTCGGTGTAAATGTTCAAGGTCGTTTTGAAGGTCGAAAACGCTGTAACTCCTTAATTTTTTCGAATTTCGAAAATCCAAAGGCATTTCATGATTCCAAATTCGAAAAGGAATCATTAAATTAACAATATTTCTAAAAATTTTAACTTTTATTTTTTTTGCCATTTTTTTGGAAAGGGTATAGCCTTATGAAAATTTTCAATTTTCGATGCGCCAAAATTTTTTGAACTGAGTATGCAGTAGTGAAGTTTATGGCCAAATAATGCGGTTTATCGCAATGCCCGAGCGTTTTCCTCAAAAATCAAGCTCAAAATCGAAATAATGATTTTCTTTCGGTGTAAATGTTCAAGGTCGAAAACGCTGTAACTCCTTAATTTTTTCGAATTTCGAAAATCCAAAGACATTTCATGATTCCAAATTCGAAAAGGAATCATTAAATTAACAATATTTCTAAAAATTTTAACTTTTATTTTTTTTGCCATTTTTTTGGAAAGGGTATAGCCTTATGAAAATTTTCAATTTTCGATGCGCCAAAATTTTTTGAACTGAGTATGCAGTAGTGAAGTTTATGGCCAAATAATGCGGTTTATCGAAATGCCCGAGCGTTTTCCTCAAAAATCAAGCTCAAAATCGAAATAACGATTTTCTTTCGGTGTAAATGTTCAAGGTCGAAAACGCTGTAACTCCTTAATTTTTTCGAATTTCGAAAATCCAAAGGCATTTCATGATTCCAAATTCGAAAAGGAATCATTAAATTAACAATATTTCTAAAAATTTTAACTTTTATTTTTTTTGCCATTTTTTTGGAAAGGGTATAGCCTTATGAAAATTTTCAATTTTCGATGCGCCAAAATTTTTTGAACTGAGTATGTAGTAGTGAAGTTTATGGCCAAATAATGCGGTTTATCGCAATGCCCGAGCGTTTTCCTCAAAAATCAAGCTCAAAATCGAAATAATGATTTTCTTTCGGTGTAAATGTTCAAGGTCGTTTTGAAGGTCGAAAACGCTGTAACTCCTTAATTTTTTCGAATTTCGAAAATCCAAAGACATTTCATGATTCCAAATTCGAAAAGGAATCATTAAATTAACAATATTTCTAAAAATTTTAACTTTTATTTTTTTTGCCATTTTTTTGGAAAGGGTATAGCCTTATGAAAATTTTCAATTTTCGATGCGCCAAAATTTTTTGAACTGAGTATGCAGTAGTGAAGTTTATGGCCAAATAATGCGGTTTATCGCAATGCCCGAGCGTTTTCCTCAAAAATCAAGCTCAAAATCGAAATAATGATTTTTTTTCGGTGTAAATGTTCAAGGTCGTTTTGAAGGTCGAAAACGCTGTAACTCCTTAATTTTTTCGAATTTCGAAAATCCAAAGACATTTCATGATTCCAAATTCGAAAAGGAATCATTAAATTAACAATATTTCTAAAAATTTTAACTTTTGTTTTTTTTGCCATTTTTTTGGAAAGGGTATAGCCTTATGAAAATTTTCAATTTTCGATGCGCCAAAATTTTTTGAACTGAGTATGCAGTAGTGAAGTTTATGGCGAAATAATGCGGTTTATCGCAATGCCCGAGCGTTTTCCTCAAAAATCAAGCTCAAAATCAAAATAATGATTTTCTTTCGGTGTAAATGTTCAAGGTCGTTTTGAAGGTCGAAAACGCTGTAACTCCTTAATTTTTTCGAATTTCGAAAATCCAAAGACATTTCATGATTCCAAATTCGAAAAGGAATCATTAAATTAACAATATTTCTAAAAATTTTAACTTTTATTTTTTTGCCATTTTTTGGAAAGGGTATAGCCTTATGAAAATTTTCAATTTTCGATGCGCCAAAATTTTTTGAACTGAGTATGCAGTAGTGAAGTTTATGGCCAAATAATGCGGTTTATCGCAATGCCCGAGCGTTTTCCTCAAAAATCAAGCTCAAAATCGAAATAATGATTTTCTTTCGGTGTAAATGTTCAAGGTCGAAAACGCTGTAACTCCTTAAATTTTCGAATTTCGAAAATCCAAAGGCATTTCATGATTCCAAATTCGAAAAGGAATCATTAAATTAACAATATTTCTAAAAATTTTAACTTTTATTTTTTTTGCCATTTTTTTGGAAAGGGTATAGCCTTATGAAAATTTTCAATTTTCGATGCGCCAAAATTTTTTGAACTGAGTATGCAGTAGTGAAGTTTATGGCCAAATAATGCGGTTTATCGCAATGCCCGAGCGTTTTCCTCAAAAATCAAGCTCAAAATCAAAATAATGATTTTCTTTCGGTGTAAATGTTCAAGGTCGTTTTGAAGGTCGAAAACGCTGTAACTCCTTAATTTTTTCGAAATTCGAAAATCCAAAGACATTTCATGATTCCAAATTCGAAAAGGAATCATTAAATTAACAATATTTCTAAAAATTTTAACTTTTATTTTTTTTGCCATTTTTTTGGAAAGGGTATAGCCTTATGAAAATTTTCAATTTTCGATGCGCCAAAATTTTTTGAACTGAGTATGCAGTAGTGAAGTTTATGGCCAAATAATGCGGTTTATCGCAATGCCCGAGCGTTTTCCTCAAAAATCAAGCTCAAAATCGAAATAATGATTTTCTTTCGGTGTAAATGTTCAAGGTCGTTTTGAAGGTCGAAAACGCTGTAACTCCTTAATTTTTTCGAATTTCGAAAATCCAAAGACATTTCATGATTCCAAATTCGAAAAGGAATCATTAAATTAACAATATTTCTAAAAATTTTAACTTTTATTTTTTTGCCTTTTTTTGGAAAGGGTATAGCCTTATGAAAATTTTCAATTTTCGATGCGCCAAAATTTTTTGAACTGAGTATGCAGTAGTGAAGTTTATGGCCAAATAATGCGGTTTATCGCAATGCCCGAGCGTTTTCCTCAAAAATCAAGCTCAAAATCGAAATAATGATTTTCTTTCGGTGTAAATGTTCAAGGTCGAAAACGCTGTAACTCCTTAATTTTTTCGAATTTCGAAAATCCAAAGACATTTCATGATTCCAAATTCGAAAAGGAATCATTAAATTAACAATATTTCTAAAAATTTTAACTTTTATTTTTTTTGCCATTTTTTTGGAAAGGGTATAGCCTTATGAAAATTTTCAATTTTCGATGCGCCAAAATTTTTTGAACTGAGTATGCAGTAGTGAAGTTTATGGCCAAATAATGCGGTTTATCGCAATGCCCGAGCGTTTTCCTCAAAAATCAAGCTCAAAATCGAAATAATGATTTTCTTTCGGTGTAAATGTTCAAGGTCGTTTTGAAGGTCGAAAACGCTGTAACTCCTTAATTTTTTCGAATTTCGAAAATCCAAAGGCATTTCATGATTCCAAATTCGAAAAGGAATCATTAAATTAACAATATTTCTAAAAATTTTAACTTTTATTTTTTTTGCCATTTTTTTGGAAAGGGTATAGCCTTATGAAAATTTTCAATTTTCGATGCGCCAAAATTTTTTGAACTGAGTATGCAGTAGTGAACTTTATGGCCTAATAATGCGGTTTATCGCAATGCCCGAGCGTTTTCCTCAAAAATCAAGCTCAAAATCGAAATAATGATTTTCTTTCGGTATAAATGTTCAAGGTCGTTTTGAAGGTCGAAAACGCTGTAACTCCTTAATTTTTTCGAATTTCGAAAATCCAAAGGCATTTCATGATTCCAAATTCGAAAAGGAATCATTAAATTAACAATATTTCTAAAAATTTTAACTTTTATTTTTTTTGCCATTTTTTTGGAAAGGGTATAGCCTTATGAAAATTTTCAATTTTCGATGCGCCAAAATTTTTTGAACTGAGTATGTAGTAGTGAAGTTTATGGCCAAATAATGCGGTTTATCGCAATGCCCGAGCGTTTTCCTCAAAAATCAAGCTCAAAATCGAAATAATGATTTTCTTTCGGTGTAAATGTTCAAGGTCGTTTTGAAGGTCGAAAACGCCGTAACTCCTTAATTTTTTCGAATTTCGAAAATCCAAAGACATTTCATGATTCCAAATTCGAAAAGGAATCATTAAATTAACAATATTTCTAAAAATTTTAACTTTTATTTTTTTTGCCATTTTTTTGGAAAGGGTATAGCCTTATGAAAATTTTCAATTTTCGATGCGCCAAAATTTTTTGAACTGAGTATGCAGTAGTGAAGTTTATGGCCAAATAATGCGGTTTATCGCAATGCCCGAGCGTTTTCCTCAAAAATCAAGCTCAAAATCGAAATAATGATTTTCTTTCGGTGTAAATGTTCAAGGTCGTTTTGAAGGTCGAAAACGCTGTAACTCCTTAATTTTTTCGAATTTCGAAAATCCAAAGACATTTCATGATTCCAAATTCGAAAAGGAATCATTAAATTAACAATATTTCTAAAAATTTTAACTTTTATTTTTTTTGCCATTTTTTTGGAAAGGGTATAGCCTTATGAAAATTTTCAATTTTCGATGCGCCAAAATTTTTTGAACTGAGTATGCAGTAGTGATGTTTATGGCCAAATAATGCGGTTTATCGCAATGCCCGAGTGTTTTCCTCAAAAATCAAGCTCAAAATCGAAATAATGATTTTCTTTCGGTGTAAATGTTCAAGGTCGTTTTGAAGGTCGAAAACGCTGTAACTCCTTAATTTTTTCGAATTTCGAAAATCCAAAGACATTTCATGATTCCAAATTCGAAAAGGAATCATTAAATTAACAATATTTCTAAAAATTTTAACTTTTATTTTTTTTGCCATTTTTTTGGAAAGGGTATAGCCTTATGAAAATTTTCAATTTTCGATGCGCCAAAATTTTTTGAACTGAGTATGCAGTAGTGAAGTTTATGGCCAAATAATGCGGTTTATCGCAATGCCCGAGCGTTTTCCTCAAAAATCAAGCTCAAAATCGAAATAATGATTTTCTTTCGGTGTAAATGTTCAAGGTCGAAAACGCTGTAACTCCTTAATTTTTTCGAATTTCGAAAATCCAAAGGCATTTCATGATTCCAAATTCGAAAAGGAATCATTAAATTAACAATATTTCTAAAAATTTTAACTTTTATTTTTTTTGCCATTTTTTTGGAAAGGGTATAGCCTTATGAAAATTTTCAATTTTCGATGCGCCAAAATTTTTTGAACTGAGTATGCAGTAGTGAAGTTTATGGCCAAATAATGCGGTTTATCGCAATGCCCGAGCGTTTTCCTCAAAAATCAAGCTCAAAATCGAAATAATGATTTTCTTTCGGTGTAAATGTTCAAGGTCGTTTTGAAGGTCGAAAACGCTGTAACTCCTTAATTTTTTCGAATTTCGAAAATCCAAAGACATTTCATGATTCCAAATTCGAAAAGGAATCATTAAATTAACAATATTTCTAAAAATTTTAACTTTTATTTTTTTTGCCATTTTTTTGGAAAGGGTATAGCCTTATGAAAATTTTCAATTTTCGATGCGCCAAAATTTTTTGAACTGAGTATGCAGTAGTGAAGTTTATGGCCAAATAATGCGGTTTATCGCAATGCCCGAGCGTTTTCCTCAAAAATCAAGCTCAAAATCGAAATAATGATTTTCTTTCGGTGTAAATGTTCAAGGTCGTTTTGAAGGTCGAAAACGCTGTAACTCCTTAAGTTTTTCGAATTTCGAAAATCCAAAGACATTTCATGATTCCAAATTCGAAAAGGAATCATTAAATTAACAATATTTCTAAAAATTTTAACTTTTATTTTTTTTGCCATTTTTTTTGGAAAGGGTATAGCCTTATGAAAATTTTCAATTTTCGATGCGCCAAAATTTCTTGAACTGAGTATGCAGTAGTGAAGTTTATGGCCAAATAATGCGGTTTATCGCAATGCCCGAGCGTTTTCCTCAAAAATCAAGCTCAAAATCGACCTTTCCAAAAAAATGGCAAAAAAAATAAAAGTTAAAATTTTTAGAAATATTGTTAATTTAATGATTCCTTTTCGAATTTGGAATCATGAAATGTCTTTGGATTTTCGAACTTGGAAAATTTCTTGAACTGAGTATGCAGTAGTGAAGTTTATGGCCAAATAATGCGGTTTATCGCAATGCCCGAGCGTTTTCCTCAAAAATCAAGCTCAAAATCGAAATAATGATTTTCTTTCGGTGTAAATGTTCAAGGTCGAAAACGCTGTAACTCCTTAATTTTTTCGAATTTCGAAAATCCAAAGGCATTTCATGATTCCAAATTCGAAAAGGAATCATTAAATTAACAATATTTCTAAAAATTTTAACTTTTATTTTTTTGCCATTTTTTTGGAAAGGGTATAGCTTTATGAAAATTTTCGATGCGCCAAAATTTTTTGAACTGAGTATGCAGTAGTGATGTTTATGGCCAAATAATGCGGTTTATCGCAATGCCCGAGTGTTTTCCTCAAAAATCAAGCTCAAAATCGAAATAATGATTTTCTTTCGGTGTAAATGTTCAAGGTCGTTTTGAAGGTCGAAAACGCTGTAACTCCTTAATTTTTTCGAATTTCGAAAATCCAAAGACATTTCATGATTCCAAATTCGAAAAGGAATCATTAAATTAACAATATTTCTAAAAATTTTAACTTTTATTTTTTTTGCCATTTTTTTGGAAAGGGTATAGCCTTATGAAAATTTTCAATTTTCGATGCGCCAAAATTTTTTGAACTGAGTATGCAGTAGTGAAGTTTATGGCCAAATAATGCGGTTTATCGCAATGCCCGAGCGTTTTCCTCAAAAATCAAGCTCAAAATCGAAATAATGATTTTCTTTCGGTGTAAATGTTCAAGGTCGAAAACGCTGTAACTCCTTAATTTTTTCGAATTTCGAAAATCCAAAGGCATTTCATGATTCCAAATTCGAAAAGGAATCATTAAATTAACAATATTTCTAAAAATTTTAACTTTTATTTTTTTTGCCATTTTTTTGGAAAGGGTATAGCCTTATGAAAATTTTCAATTTTCGATGCGCCAAAATTTTTTGAACTGAGTATGCAGTAGTGAAGTTTATGGCCAAATAATGCGGTTTATCGCAATGCCCGAGCGTTTTCCTCAAAAATCAAGCTCAAAATCGAAATAATGATTTTCTTTCGGTGTAAATGTTCAAGGTCGTTTTGAAGGTCGAAAACGCTGTAACTCCTTAATTTTTTCGAATTTCGAAAATCCAAAGACATTTCATGATTCCAAATTCGAAAAGGAATCATTAAATTAACAATATTTCTAAAAATTTTAACTTTTATTTTTTTGCCATTTTTTTGGAAAGGGTATAGCCTTATGAAAATTTTCAATTTTCGATGCGCCAAAATTTTTTGAACTGAGTATGCAGTAGTGAAGTTTATGGCCAAATAATGCGGTTTATCGCAATGCCCGAGCGTTTTCCTCAAAAATCAAGCTCAAAATCGAAATAATGATTTTCTTTCGGTGTAAATGTTCAAGGTCGTTTTGAAGGTCGAAAACGCTGTAACTCCTTAATTTTTTCGAATTTCGAAAATCCAAAGGCATTTCATGATTCCAAATTCGAAAAGGAATCATTAAATTAACAATATTTCTAAAAATTTTAACTTTTATTTTTTTTGCCATTTTTTTGGAAAGGGTATAGCCTTATGAAAATTTTCAATTTTCGATGCGCCAAAATTTTTTGAACTGAGTATGCAGTAGTGAAGTTTATGGCCAAATAATGCGGTTTATCGCAATGCCCGAGCGTTTTCCTCAAAAATCAAGCTCAAAATCGAAATAATGATTTTCTTTCGGTGTAAATGTTCAAGGTCGTTTTGAAGGTCGAAAACGCTGTAACTCCTTAATTTTTTCGAATTTCGAAAATCCAAAGACATTTCATGATTCCAAATTCGAAAAGGAATCATTAAATTAACAATATTTCTAAATATTTTAACTTTTATTTTTTTTGCCATTTTTTTGGAAAGGGTATAGCCTTATGAAAATTTTCAATTTTCGATGCGCCAAAATTTTTTGAACTGAGTATGCAGTAGTGAAGTTTATGGCCAAATAATGCGGTTTATCGCAATGCCCGAGCGTTTTCCTCAAAAATCAAGCTCAAAATCGAAATAATGATTTTCTTTCGGTGTAAATGTTCAAGGTCGAAAACGCTGTAACTCCTTAATTTTTTCGAATTTCGAAAATCCAAAGGCATTTCATGATTCCAAATTCGAAAAGGAATCATTAAATTAACAATATTTCTAAAAATTTTAACTTTTATTTTTTTTGCCATTTTTTTGGAAAGGGTATAGCCTTATGAAAATTTTCAATTTTCGATGCGCCAAAATTTTTTGAACTGAGTATGCAGTAGTGAAGTTTATGGCCAAATAATGCGGTTTATCGCAATGCCCGAGCGTTTTCCTCAAAAATCAAGCTCAAAATCGAAATAATGATTTTCTTTCGGTGTAAATGTTCAAGGTCGTTTTGAAGGTCGAAAACGCTGTAACTCCTTAATTTTTTCGAATTTCGAAAATCCAAAGACATTTCATGATTCCAAATTCGAAAAGGAATCATTAAATTAACAATATTTCTAAAAATTTTAACTTTTATATTTTTTGCCATTTTTTTGGAAAGGGTATAGCCTTATGAAAATTTTCAATTTTCGATGCGCCAAAATTTTTTGAACTGAGTATGCAGTAGTGAAGTTTATGGCCCCAATAATGCGGTTTATCGCAATGCCCGAGCGTTTTCCTCAAAAATCAAGCTCAAAATCGAAATAATGATTTTCTTTCGGTGTAAATGTTCAAGGTCGTTTTGAAGGTCGAAAACGCTGTAACTCCTTAATTTTTTCGAATTTCGAAAATCCAAAGGCATTTCATGATTCCAAATTCGAAAAGGAATCATTAAATTAACAATATTTCTAAAAATTTTAACTTTTATTTTTTTTGCCATTTTTTTGGAAAGGGTATAGCCTTATGAAAATTTTCAATTTTCGATGCGCCAAAATTTTTTGAACTGAGTATGCAGTAGTGAAGTTTATGGCCAAATAATGCGGTTTATCGCAATGCCCGAGCGTTTTCCTCAAAAATCAAGCTCAAAATCGAAATAATGATTTTCTTTCGGTGTAAATGTTCAAGGTCGAAAACGCTGTAACTCCTTAATTTTTTCGAATTTCGAAAATCCAAAGGCATTTCATGATTCCAAATTCGAAAAGGAATCATTAAATTAACAATATTTCTAAAAATTTTAACTTTTATTTTTTTTGCCATTTTTTTTGGAAAGGGTATAGCCTTATGAAAATTTTCCATTTTCGATGCGCCAAAATTTTTTGAACTGAGTATGCAGTAGTGAAGTTTATGGCCAAATAATGCGGTTTATCGCAATGCCCGAGCGTTTTCCTCAAAAATCAAGCTCAAAATCGAAATAATGATTTTCTTTCGGTGTAAATGTTCAAGGTCGTTTTGAAGGTCGAAAACGCTGTAACTCCTTAATTTTTTCGAATTTCGAAAATCCAAAGACATTTCATGATTCCAAATTCGAAAAGGAATCATTAAATAAACAATATTTCTAAAAATTTTAACTTTTATTTTTTTTGCCATTTTTTTTGGAAAGGGTATAGCCTTATGAAAATTTTCAATTTTCGATGCGCCAAAATTTTTTGAACTGAGTATGCAGTAGTGAAGTTTATGGCCAAATAATGCGGTTTATCGCAATGCCCGAGCGTTTTCCTCAAAAATCAAGCTCAAAATCGAAATAATGATTTTCTTTCGGTGTAAATGTTCAAGGTCGTTTTGAAGGTCGAAAACGCTGTAACTCCTTAATTTTTTCGAATTTCGAAAATCCAAAGACATTTCATGATTCCAAATTCGAAAAGGAATCATTAAATAAACAATATTTCTAAAAATTTTAACTTTTATTTTTTTTGCCATTTTTTTTGGAAAGGGTATAGCCTTATGAAAATTTTCAATTTTCGATGCGCCAAAATTTTTTGAACTGAGTATGCAGTAGTGAAGTTTATGGCCAAATAATGCGGTTTATCGCAATGCCCGAGCGTTTTCCTCAAAAATCAAGCTCAAAATCGAAATAATGATTTTCTTTCGGTGTAAATGTTCAAGGTCGAAAACGCTGTAACTCCTTAATTTTTTCGAATTTCGAAAATCCAAAGGCATTTCATGATTCCAAATTCGAAAAGGAATCATTAAATTAACAATATTTCTAAAAATTTTAACTTTTATTTTTTTTGCCATTTTTTTTGGAAAGGGTATAGCCTTATGAAAATTTTCAATTTTCGATGCGCCAAAATTTTTTGAACTGAGTATGCAGTAGTGAAGTTTATGGCCAAATAATGCGGTTTATCGCAATGCCCGAGCGTTTTCCTCAAAAATCAAGCTCAAAATCGAAATAATGATTTTCTTTCGGTGTAAATGTTCAAGGTCGTTTTGAAGGTCGAAAACGCTGTAACTCCTTAATTTTTTCGAATTTCGAAAATCCAAAGACATTTCATGATTCCAAATTCGAAAAGGAATCATTAAATTAACAATATTTCTAAAAATTTTAACTTTTATTTTTTTTGCCATTTTTTTTGGAAAGGGTATAGCCTTATGAAAATTTTCAATTTTCGATGCGCCAAAATTTTTTGAACTGAGTATGCAGTAGTGAAGTTTATGGCCAAATAATGCGGTTTATCGCAATGCCCGAGCGTTTTCCTCAAAAATCAAGCTCAAAATCGAAATAATGATTTTCTTTCGGTGTAAATGTTCAAGGTCGTTTTGAAGGTCGAAAACGCTGTAACTCCTTAATTTTTTCGAATTTCGAAAATCCAAAGACATTTCATGATTCCAAATTCGAAAAGGAATCATTAAATAAACAATATTTCTAAAAATTTTAACTTTTATTTTTTTTGCCATTTTTTTTGGAAAGGGTATAGCCTTATGAAAATTTTCAATTTTCGATGCGCCAAAATTTTTTGAACTGAGTATGCAGTAGTGAAGTTTATGGCCAAATAATGCGGTTTATCGCAATGCCCGAGCGTTTTCCTCAAAAATCAAGCTCAAAATCGAAATAATGATTTTCTTTCGGTGTAAATGTTCAAGGTCGTTTTGAAGGTCGAAAACGCTGTAACTCCTTAATTTTTTCGAATTTCGAAAATCCAAAGGCATTTCATGATTCCAAATTCGAAAAGGAATCATTAAATTAACAATATTTCTAAAAATTTTAACTTTTATTTTTTTTGCCATTTTTTTGGAAAGGGTATAGCCTTATGAAAATTTTCAATTTTCGATGCGCCAAAATTTTTTGAACTGAGTATGCAGTAGTGAAGTTTATGGCCAAATAATGCGGTTTATCGCAATGCCCGAGCGTTTTCCTCAAAAATCAAGCTCAAAATCGAAATAATGATTTTCTTTCGGTGTAAATGTTCAAGGTCGAAAACGCTGTAACTCCTTAATTTTTTCGAATTTCGAAAATCCAAAGGCATTTCATGATTCCAAATTCGAAAAGGAATCATTAAATTAACAATATTTCTAAAAATTTTAACTTTTATTTTTTTTGCCATTTTTTTGGAAAGGGTATAGCCTTATGAAAATTTTCAATTTTCGATGCGCCAAAATTTTTTGAACTGAGTATGTAGTAGTGAAGTTTATGGCCAAATAATGCGGTTTATCGCAATGCCCGAGCGTTTTCCTCAAAAATCAAGCTCAAAATCGAAATAATGATTTTCTTTCGGTGTAAATGTTCAAGGTCGTTTTGAAGGTCGAAAACGCTGTAACTCCTTAATTTTTTCGAATTTCGAAAATCCAAAGACATTTCATGATTCCAAATTCGAAAAGGAATCATTAAATTAACAATATTTCTAAAAATTTTAACTTTTATTTTTTTTGCCATTTTTTTTGGAAAGGGTATAGCCTTATGAAAATTTTCAATTTTCGATGCGCCAAAATTTTTTGAACTGAGTATGCAGTAGTGAAGTTTATGGCCAAATAATGCGGTTTATCGCAATGCCCGAGCGTTTTCCTCAAAAATCAAGCTCAAAATCGAAATAATGATTTTCTTTCGGTGTAAATGTTCAAGGTCGTTTTGAAGGTCGAAAACGCTGTAACTCCTTAATTTTTTCGAATTTCGAAAATCCAAAGACATTTCATGATTCCAAATTCGAAAAGGAATCATTAAATTAACAATATTTCTAAAAATTTTAACTTTTATTTTTTTTGCCATTTTTTTGGAAAGGGTATAGCCTTATGAAAATTTTCAATTTTCGATGCGCCAAAATTTTTTGAACTGAGTATGCAGTAGTGAAGTTTATGGCCAAATAATGCGGTTTATCGCAATGCCCGAGCGTTTTCCTCAAAAATCAAGCTCAAAATCGAAATAATGATTTTCTTTCGGCGTAAATGTTCAAGGTCGAAAACGCTGTAACTCCCTAATTTTTTCGAATTTCGAAAATCCAAAGGCATTTCATGATTCCAAATTCGAAAAGGAATCATTAAACTAACAGTATTTCTAAAAATGTTAACTTTTATTTTTTTGCCATTTTTTAGGAAAGGGTATAGCCTTATGAAAATTTTCAATTTTCGATGCGCCAAAATTTTTTGAACTGAGTATGCAGTAGTGATGTTTATGGCCAAATAATGCGGTTTATCGCAATGCCCGAGCGTTTTCCTCAAAAATCAAGCTCAAAATCGAAATAATGATTTTCTTTCGGCGTAAACGTTTAAGGTCGAAAACGCTGTAACTCCCTAATTTTTTCGAATTTCGAAAATCCAAAGGCATTTCATGATTCCAAATTCGAAAAGGAATCATTAAATTAACAATATTTCTAAAAATTTTAACATTCATTTTTTTTGCCATTTTTTAGGAAAGGGTATAGCCTTATGAAAATTTTCAATTTTCGATGCGCCAAAATTTTTTGAACTGAGTATGCAGTAGTGAAGTTTATGGCGAAATAATGCGGTTTATCGCAATGCCCGAGCGTTTTCCTCAAAAATCAAGCTCAAAATCGAAATAATGATTTTCTTTCGGCGTAAATGTTCAAGGTCGAAAACGCTGTAACTCCCTAATTTTTTCGAATTTCGAAAATCCAAAGGCATTTCATGATTCCAAATTCGAAAAGGAATCATTAAACTAACAGTATTTCTAAAAATGTTAACTTTTATTTTTTTGCCATTTTTTAGGAAAGGGTATAGCCTTATGAAAATTTTCAATTTTCGATGCGCCAAAATTTTTTGAACTGAGTATGCAGTAGTGATGTTTATGGCCAAATAATGCGGTTTATCGCAATGCCCGAGCGTTTTCCTCAAAAATCAAGCTCAAAATCGAAATAATGATTTTCTTTCGGCGTAAACGTTTAAGGTCGAAAACGCTGTAACTCCCTAATTTTTTCGAATTTCGAAAATCCAAAGGCATTTCATGATTCCAAATTCGAAAAGGAATCATTAAATTAACAATATTTCTAAAAATTTTAACATTCATTTTTTTTGCCATTTTTTTGGAAAGTTTGAAATATAGTTGAAAGGAAATTAAATATAGCATCGATACTATCGATATTTATTACTAGAAATGTCGAATGTTACAACTATCGATAGTTTGCAAGCTCTATTAGTGCCATGAGGCGGATTAATAGCCGCATCCTCTTTCCATTTAACTCAACCTGAAGTGAAAATCCTCCTGCTTGCCAGCGCAGGATATGCTTATGTTCTATAGTTTTCTCTTTTTCCTCAAAGTCCTCAAAGCTTCTGCTTAAGTGTAAACTTTAGTATATTAGCATCTTTCCTAATATAACAGTGGAATGGAGTGAGTCAAGGGGTATAAAATAACTCATTGTCAAATGTAGTAGCTTATTGATTGTATTTGGCAAGATTGTCTTGTTATACCCTACACCACTACTGTGGTACAGGGTATTATGCCTAAGTGAATTAGTTTGTAACACCCAAAGGGAAGAGAGATAGACACATTGATAAGTATACCGATCGACTCAGAATCACTTTCTGATGCGATTTAGCTATGCCCGTCTGTCTGTCCATGTTAATTTGTGTAAGAACTGTAGGTCGCAATTTTCTTCCGATCGTCTTCAAATTTGGTATGGGCAGGTTTTTTTGGCCTAGGGACGAAGCCTATTGAAATTGGAAATAATCGATTCAGATTTGGATATAACTCCCATATATAAGTTTGTCCGATTTGCAGTAATACTGTAATGAAATGGTCATTTGTTAACCGATTCTCTCGAATTTCGGCAGGGAGGATTTTCTTATAACTCCCGGCATTATTGGTGAATTTCGTAGAAATCGGTTAAGATTTAGACATAGCTCCCATTTATATGTTCGTCCGATTTGCAGTCATAATGCAATAATATGGTCGTTTGTTAATCGATTCTCTCGAAATTTGTTAGGAAGGATTTTCTTATGACTCTCGACATTACTGGCGAATTTCTTAGAAATCGGTTCAGATTTAGATATAGCAGCCATACATGTATATCGTCCGATTTTCACTTCTAGAGCCACTGCAAGCGCATTTTTGATCAATCTTGCCAGAATTTTGCACAACGCTTTTCTCGAAGAGTATCGCATTATCTGAGAAGTGTGCTCAAAATAGGTTTAGAATTAGATATAGCTCCCATATATATGTTCGTCAAATTTGGGGTAATTTGGAATAATTTTGTCATTTGTGAACCGTAGTTATGGCAGTTTGAACACTCTTTTTTTGCTCGTTTTTTTTTTTTACACAGAATTCGTTGAGACGAAAATGAAAACAACCATTTAATTCTCTTTTTTTCTCAACAGTCAAATATTTTTCCTTTATTTATAGGATTTATTGGTTTTTCATGTTCGTTGATGGTGTTTTTCATATGTTATAGTTTGCAACAGTGCTAATTTTTAAATTCTCTAGTAATAGTATTGTTATTATATAATAATTATAATATATGATTGTATCAGATATTATAGTCATTCATTAATGTGTATTTATGTATATTTTTAATATGTATATATTATTTGTTTGTTTTTAAATAATTTTAGTAAATAATTACAATTACAATTAAATAACATTGACATTTCATAAATGTAAACATTCAGTTACACAATTAAATAAGTTTGTCAGTTTTTTGTTTTGTTTTTCCATCTTCACTTCGATTCTTCAACTCACTACACAACAAAATGAATCAATAATGATGGTATATTTCAAAAGTAGAATGTCTTTAAATCAAACTTCAAAAATGTTATGTTACACTAAAATTTCTAAATGAAAATTTGAAAATCCTCAAACAATGAAAGCCAAAACAAAGGGAAAACAAAATTGTCTAATACATTACAACATCTGATATACATGTGTATATATTTGCATTTAGTTCTTACTGACTGACTGCTGGTTGTAATGAATTCATAAAATACAAATATTTTGATTACGTTTGTGTATAATATTTACATCAAACATGCACATAAGGTACTTTAGTTGTAAAGGATATAATTCTGCTGTCTTCATTTGCAGCCACTGCTAACTGCAGCAACAACAATCTTTCTTCATTCTTGTTATTATTATTCAATACATTTCTAGGTTTTGTTGTTGTTGTTATACATGGTTGAAGTTTTACAGTTCTTGTTTTGTTTTGTTTTTAATATAAAATATAGGAATATATGTTGTTGTGTGTTTTTGTTTTTTTTTTTTGTATGTTTTTATATCATTAAAAATGTTATTTTAGAAAATTTATTAAATATTCTTCTCTTGACCATGAAGAAATTGGGGGAAAAAAAGTTACCTTTGTAGGAAGGGAGACAAGGAGTAGGGTAGTATGCACAATGATGGGTTTTGTGTTTTAAGTAGAATTGATGAAGGATAATGAAATTTCAAATAATAATTGATATTTCTTTGGTACGAAACTAAAACTACTAAATATTTCCTATGAAAGTTTTATTGCAACTGCTAAAAAGATACAAAGATGTTCTTAAAGGATAACAGTAAATCTAAATGAGAAGAAGAAGGTCTAGTGGAGGTATGATGTTTGTGCAAAAGGGGATTTAGATTTCAATATTTTAATGGGTCTTTTGTTTGCTACAATAATATTTTATACTTTTGTATATTTTTCTGTTTTTAATAACATTTGGTAATTATTTTTTAATTTTTTTTATTGAGTTAATTTTTTTATTTTTAGTTTAAACTTCAATGCAACAAGTTTTTAAATTTTGAAAATTAAGAAATTCATTAAAGATTTGCCTGAGGAAATGCGCTTCTGATTCCCAAATTCCCTTACATGTTGGAAACGTCTGAGACTAGTTGGATGTTGTTGAAAGTCCTTACACCGCCGTTTTCGGATACCGCTGATCGTTCTCACTCTACCGGTTATTATATGGAAAAAAAGGAAAAGAACAAAATACTCTGAAAACATTAAAAAGAGAAAACTCTACTCCATTCATGATGACATAAACGATTTAAGAACCATGATTTGGAATTACCGAATTGTCTACAGGAGGCAAGGACACCAACACAATTGAATAAAAAAATTGTATGGGCATTAGTATGACAACAATGCGTCAATCGAATGAAGCCACACAAAGTTGCTCACGATATGCCCGCGCTATGGCGGACCCTCCCCCTAACCCCAATTTTCAGAAACGCCAAATTTCGGTGATGGGTGGTGTGATTTAAGCGAAATTTTGGCGCTCTCTTATAGTACCCTAAAACTAAAAATTGGCATTCAAATTTTGGGTGGGGTACCTAGGGGGGCCGCCCCACGCTAAAACCTACCAAATATATATTTAGACCAATCAAGACAATCTGGGACTCAAATGAAAGGTATTTAGGATAAGAAAACGTATCTGATATCCAATGTCGGACCAAGTGTTAGGGGGACCCCCCCCCCAAACACCCCTAAATCGGACATATTTACCGGCCATGGCAATATGAGACTCAAAAGAAAGGTATTCGCGAGAAGAATACGAATCTGATATCCAAATGTGGGGCCAAGTTTCTAGGGGTCTACCCCCTCCCCAAAACACCCCCCAAACAGAAGTTATTTACTGACCATTGCAATATGGGGCTTAGATAAATGGTATTTGAGTGTAGAATACGAATCTGATATCCAAATGTGGGACCAAGTGTTTGGGGGCCGCCCCTCCCAAAAACACCCACAAAAGAGGACAAATTTACGACCATAGCAATATGGAGCTTAAATGAAAGGTCTTTGAGAGTAAAGCAGGAATCAGATATCAATATTCGATAAAGGGTATAACATCACCCATATAGGACGTATTTGCTGACCATTCGCATATGGGGCTGTAATAAGAGGTATTTGAGAGTAGAACACGAATCTGATATACATTTTCAGGGTCAAGTCACTGAACGGCCGCCCCATCCCCCAAACCGGTCATGTTTGCGATTATGGAAATATGAGGCTCAAATGAAAGGTATTTGGGAGTAGACCACATATTTGATATAAAAATTCGGGTCCAACTGCCCAGGGGACGTCCCATCCCCATAACAACCCCCAAATGGGACGTATTTGCTCACCATGACAATTTGGGTGTTAAAGGGAGTCGATCTCGATATTGATATTTTTTAGTGTCCATACCCCAAACCGGACATATTTGCTGACGAGATTAGAAAACGAATTTGAGGCCAATGCCACTATATGGTTCAAATAAATGATATTTGAGAGTAGAAAACTATGCTGATATATTTTCAAAGCTAAGTGTTTGGGCGAACCACCCCACACTCCAAAACACCTCTAAATCGAGCATATTTACCGACCATGCCAATGTGTTGCTCAAATAAAGGTATTTTAGAGTAGAAAATGAATCTGATATCCAAATGTGGGGCCATGTATTTGGGGCACCGCCCCTTTTCCAAAAAAACACCCCCCAAAGAGTACAAATTTTGGAGCCAAGTGTTTGAGGAGGTCTCATTTCATAGACCCCCTTAAACCAATGGCAATATGGGCATTTGAGCACGATGCTGATATCCTCATCCCGAAAACACCCCCACAACGGACATCATGACAATATCGGGCTGACATAAAGACTTTTAAAAATAGAGTATATCAAACACCCAAACGTTAATGACCCTTAACCCCTTCGAGCGAATTCATTGACCAATAAAGATCATATAGGATTCAGATAAAGGCTTTAAATTCTGATACTGTTAGTCAAGAGATATACATATACTATTTTCGTAGCATGGCATTTCACTAAAGGCTCTTTAATTGTCGAAAATACATATTCAAAGGATAATTTTGTTCCATATAAAGTATAAGAGGGCGCAGCGGAGCGAGCCCGTTTCAGCTAGTATAACTATAAATATTAATTTTATTTTATTTTTTTGTTGATAATATTTCTAATTTCAGTTTTACTTTAATTTTTAATTTAAAATTTTAATATTTTTTTTAATTTAATTTTTTATTTTTTATTATAATTTTTTATAATTTTTGAAATTGTTAAGTAATTTAAATTATTTTTTTGTTTAAGTTATAGTTTGATTTTCATCTTTTTTTTTGAAAATAATCCCCTTTCCACTCACTTTGACATATAATAGAAAGTATAATATAATAAAAATTAATTAAGGTAATTTAAATTAATATACATTTTCCTCGAATAATAGAATGTAGTCTTTTTTGTTGTTGTATTGGTTGTTATTAACAATTAAAAACTATACATAATATTTTTATAATTTTTTGTTTTTCTTGCCTAAAGTCCCAAAACACTATGTGTTTAAATTTTGAAAAAAAAAAAAAAAAAATTCATAAAAAAATTAGTTGACAAAAAATAACGAGCTATCCCAAATATAATAATGTAGCTGCCAAGTTGTAGTTTTTACAAGATCCTGGAAGTAACCAAACAATTCTCATTGTTTTGGGGCTTTAACTCACATGAGTTTTTGTTTTTCTTTAAAAAAAAGGTACTAAAGTCACGCGATATCATTTGGACAAAGAAGAAACATTAACAGTAAAACATTTCAAATTTACTTTGAAATTTTCCCAAAAACAAAATCTAAAGAAATGTCCTTGCTTCGCCATCGAGACCTAATTAAAAAAAAAAAAAGAATTATCACTTTTAAAGCTTGTTGTTCCTACTTATTGTTGTTTTGTTTTTGTTGGGGATTTAATTAAACTAGATGTTTCATATATTCTTGCTGTTGTTGTAACTAATTGCAACCATGTTGTTGTTTTTTTTTTTTTTTTTTTTTGTTTTTGAGAACTTAACTATCATTTTATATTATATATCTATGCGCATATATATGCATGGGTGTGTGAGTGCAAATTAGGAGTTTTACTAGTGCGGTTTTTTCTCTTAACTTTTTTCTAGAGAGCATACACGGGGGTTTTTTGAAAACTTTTTAGAAAAGTTCTCATTTGGCTATATGCGTGTGGGTGTGTGTGTGTGTGTGTGAGAGGGTTTTTCTTCTTTATACGCTTGTGTTTTTCTCTATATATATAGGTTTCTATGTATGTACAGCGGTCAAAAAAAGTATTCATCATTCAATGTTTTTTTTTTAATAAGTCTACAAAAGACAATTGGAATAAAAACATATTAAACTAATGATGCAGTAGTGCTTGTGTGATATATATGTACACAATTTCATTGTTTTTAAAGAAAAACATAGTATTTATTGGAACAAAAAGGGCCATTTTACAGCTGAACACAAAAAATTAAACAAAAAAAGTATTCATCATTGCAAAAAAACAAAAAAATAAATAACATAATTTAAAAAAATTAATACTTTGTTATTCGACCACCGCGTCTTATAACTTCTTTTAAACGGTTTGACATCGATTGGACTAATTTAGCGGTTATATTTTGGTCTATATTAGTCCATTCCTCCATTATCACCTGTTGCATTTGACTCTTGCTCGAAAAATTGCGCGTTCTCAATTTGCGTTCGAGATGTTCCCAAAGATGTTCAATTGGGTTCAAGTCGGGACTTTGAGGAGGAGTTTTAATGACTTTGGGGCAGTTATACAGCATCCACATCTTGGTATTTAAAGCAGAATGTTTGGGGTCATTATCTTGATAATATTGAAAGTTATTACCAAGCCCAAGTTTAACAGCACTATCTTTTAAATTCCTCTTTAAAATGTCAATGTAATACTTATGATCCATTACTCCATTAATAATTTCAAGATTTCCCGCTCCTGAAGCCGCCATACACCCCCAAACCATTAAACCACCTCCACCTTGTTTTACAGTAGCAACTGTGTTTCGTTCTTCAAGCTCTGTATTTGGTTTTCTGTACACTATGACCTTTCCATCGCACCCAAAAAGATTAAACTTGCTCTCGTCTGCAAAAATGACTGTTTTCCAAAATGATTCGGGCTGTTTTACATACATTTTTGCGAAGTTTAGCCTTTTCACTCGGTTTATTTTATTTATAAAGGGCTTCTTACGTGCAGTTCTTCCTCTGTAACTATGCCTTTTGAGTGTATTTCGAATTGTTTGTGTAGTAACTTCCTTCCCTAAATATTCCATAGTGTTTTTATGAAGAATGGTCGCATTTGTCTTCGGAGTTTTCTGAACTTGCCGCACTAGCCAACGCACATCTCCAACTGAAAGTGCTTTTGGTCGGCCAGATCTTGGTTTATTGTCAACAGTTTTCGTTTCTGTCCACTTTCTGATGATGGATTGTATAGTAGATCGTGGTCTATTTAATATTTCACTGATAGTTTTTTGAGTTAAACCATTCCTGTGGTGTTTTATTATCAAAACTTTTACCTCATCAGAAACCTCGTTTTGCTTACGACCCATTTTGACAAAAACTATATTTTCAATGAAATTAAATATTTGCTGTCAAGGGCAAAGCCTCCTTTACTAAATAAAACAGAAAAGGGGGATTCCCAAATAATATTTGAATTTGACTTTGATGATAGCACATCAATGATGAATACTTTTTTTGTTCTGTTTTTGGTGTTATTATATAAAATTGCATTTTTTTGCGCTAATTAAATTTATTTTTTGAATTTATTTTAAAACATATTACGAAAAATAAACTATTGCATAAAACTGCATTATTTGTTTACTTTAAATTTTCTTCAATTACCCAAAATAAGTGAATTTATTATCAATTTTGCTAATGATGAATACTTTTTTTGACCGCTGTATATAGTAGACTAACAAAGTTCAAGTTTAATTTTTCTTACTTTCAACAAAAACATTTTTAACATTTTTCTCTTTTTATGGGCGAGGGGATAATTTTTTCGTTTGTTTTTGTTTTTCCTGGCTTTAACTCTATTTAGGTTAGTAGTCTTACGTTCTACGTTTGGTTTGTTTTGTCTAATTATTATCTAACGCTATGATGATACATTATCCTCTGAACCATCAACTTCTTCGGGAGGATTCTTTTTCACACAATCCCTTACGCCTTGCAGTATAATGCCCACCCTTCGATCTAATGCCTCTAGATGGGGCTCCCACAGAACAGGACTAACGGGATCCACCAACATTGTTTCACGCATTACTTGTGACAATGGTCGTGGTCCATTGTGGAAACTGAAAATAGAAAATAGAGGGAAGGATTACATTTTATAAATTGGTAAACAATTTTGATGCTTTTTTAGACGAGTATTAGAAAATGTTATGCACAGTGGTTCAAAAATAGACACTATGAACCAAAAGGCCAAAGAGCTCACTTCTCTCCCACAGACTCTTGTAAAGGGTGATTTTTTTGAGGTTATGATTTTCATGCATTAGTATTTGACAGATCACGTGGGATTTCAGACATGGTGTCAAAGAGAAAGATGCTCAGTATGCTTTGACATTTCATCATGAATAGACTTACTAACGAGCAACGCTTGCAAATCATTTTCAGTGAATAATTTTCAGTGAAACCATTTTCAGTGAATCGACAAATTTTGTTCAGCGATGAGGCTCATTTCTGGTTGAATGGCTACGTAAATAAGCAAAATTGCCGCATTTGGAGTGAAGAGCAACCAGAAGCCGTTCAAGAACTGCCTATGCATCCCGAAAAATGCACTGTTTGGTGTGGTTTGTACGCTGGTGGAATCATTGGACCGTATTTTTTCAAAGATGCTGTTGGACGCAACGTTACGGTGAATGAACACATTTCGAACCGAACACTGATTTTGGTAATAAAATTCAATGATTTGCAAGCGTTGCTCGTTAGTAAGTCTATTCATGATGAAATGTCAAAGCATACTGAGCATCTTTCTCTTTGACACCATGTCTGAAATCCCACGTGATCTGTCAAATACTAATGCATGAAAATCCTAACCTCAAAAAAATCACCCTTTAATAGAAATAGGCAGTTTAGGCACTGCGACTTGACATTGAAGGTGCTTTCAAAAATGTACAACTGACGTCAATCATGAAGGAGCTGTAGTTTCTAGGCATCAACACCACTGTAAGAAAGTTTATTAATAACATACTTACTAAAAGATGCACTACGGCAGGCTTGGAATCTGTAGATCTAAAACAAGTAAAAACGTGTTCAGTTCGGACGTGCCGAACTTTGGATACCCACCACGATGGATAAATGAACCATCCACTTTTATAACCACTCCACTACCACATCCATAGTAATATGCAAATGGTCTGGCTCGTATTGGGTTGCCCAAAAAGTAATTGCGGATTTTTTAAAAGAAAGTAAATGCATGTTTAATAAAACTTTGAATGCACTTTAATCAAATATACTTTTTTGACACATTTTTTCTAAAGCAAGCTAAAAGTAACAGCTGATAACTGAAAGAAGAAAGAATGCAATTATAGAGTCACAAGCTGTGAAAAAATTTGTCAACGCCGACTATATGAAAAATCCGCAATTACTTTTTGGGCAACCCAATATTTCATGCAGTTCCCGCCAATTCTTATATAAGTCACAGTTTCAGCGAAATTGGGACACAAAACCGCTTTTTTTTCGGATTAAGAACCTATATTCGTTCTATGTCAGACACTTGTCAAAGACCTTAGCTTGAGTCCCTTATTGTAGCGATATAAATGTCCTGCTAAAGCGTTTGATGCCTAATTTGAACACAAATGCACACTCTCCTGTCAAAGAGATTTCATTCAAGTCCGATTTTATCCTGTATTCTTCTTCCTAAGACACTTTGTTGCATGTCTATTTTATGTCAGTGGACATATATGCCCGCTTTGGGGGTTGTTTGGGATGGGGTGGTCCCCAAAAAACCTTTGGACCAAACATTTGATATGAGAGTTGTGCTTTATTTCCATAAACTTTTAATTTATACCCATAGGATCCACTATACTTTTAAATACCTTTCATTCTTTAGGGGTGCGGAGACCCCTCAGATACCAAGGAATAAATATGAATATCAGATTTGAATTTTAGTTTCATTATTTCAATTTTATTTGATATCCATATTGGCAAAGATGCTAAATGATATACAAGTTCGCACTTTACTCTTAAATATCCTTCATTTAATATCCATATTGTTCCAATCGGCAAACATATCCGTTTGGGTGGGTTTTGGGGTGGCGCATTACCACCCAGATTATTTGACTCCCAAGTTTTATACCAATTTTGTGTTTCTGAGTTACCACAAGTTTTTGAGTTATCAAAATTTTGCCTAAATCGGTTTACCCATCTTCGAGATTTAGGGTTTTTAAATATTGTGAAGAGGTCCAGAGATCAGATTTGTATTCTACTGTCGTTGACCTTCCATTTAAATCCCATATTGGCGCGATCGGATTATATGTCGTATTGAAGGAAATTTATTGGGTGGGCTGTCCCCAGATTTTTTGTTCTAAGATTGTATACCAGATTCATAGTCTACTCCTGAAGTTCTTTTATTTGACAACCATTCTTTGATTTTGGTCATTTATGGCCGTTTTGGGGGGTTTTGGAATTGGGGAGGTCCCGTAGGCACATTGGACCAAATTCTTATACCAGATTCATACTCTACTTCCAATTATCTATCATTTGTTACACCTACTGCCCCAATTGGTGTATATGTCATTTTTGGTATGTTTTGTTTTTTTTTTTTTTTGGGTGTGGCGCAGTTGTGCTCTACCCTTAAATACCTTTTATTTGATACTCATTAGTCCCAAGCAGCAAAAATATCCGTTTGGATGGGTTTTTTGGTGTGGCGTCCCCGCCAGGTTATTCGACACCAAATTTTTAAGCAATTTTGTGTTTCTGGGTGACCATAAGGCGGCATACAATTTTTTTGCTTAAATCGGTGCATTCATCTCCGTGATTTGGTGTTTTTGAAAATTGTGGTAAGGGGGAAGTTTCGCCCAATCGGATAAAAGATTGCGGCTTTTATGGGTTTAAGACCCTATATTCTGTGTATATGATAGCTATATCTATTAAATATAGTCCGATCTGAACCATATGCTGGTCGGATGACGGGAGGTTTCATAAAAGTCATTGTGCAAAATTCCAGCGAAATCGGGTAATAAATGTAGCTTTTGTGGGCTTTAAACCCTTAATCGGCAAATCGGTCTATATGGCAGCTATATCCGAATCAAGACAGATTTGGACCATATTTAGGTTACTGTGCCAAATTCCAGCGAAATCGGATAATAAATGTAGTTTTTATGGGCCTTAGACTCTTAATCGGCAGATCGGTCTATATTGCAGCTATATCTGAATTAAGACCGATCTGGAACATATTTAGGTGTGATGACGGAAGGCTTAAAATAGTTCACTGATTCAAGTTTCAGCAAATTCGAGTAATAAATGCAGTTCTTATGGGCTCAAAACGCTTAATCGGCAGACAGTTATATCTAAATAAAGTCCGATCTGAACCAAATGCTGGTCGGATGACGGGAGGTTTCTTACAAGTTTCTGTGACAAATTCCAGCGAAATCGAGTAATAAATGTAGCTTCTATGGGCCTATGACCATTAATCACCAGATCGGTATATATGGTTATGTTTGAATAATGACCGATTTGGACCATGTTTCGGTGTGATGACGGAAAGCTTAAAATAACTCTCTGTTTCAAGTTTCACCAAATTGGGTAATACATGCAGCTCTTACGGGCTTAAGACCCTTAATCTGCAGATCGGTCTATATGGCAGCTATATCTAAATATAGTCCAATTTGAACCATATTTGTGTTCAATGTCAGAAGGCTTAAAACAATTCACTATTCCAAATTTTAGCGAACTCGGATAATAATTGCGGCTTCTATAGGCCAAAGACCCTAAAACGGCGGATCGGTCTATATGGAGGCTACATGAAGATATAGTCCGATATAGCCCATCTTCGAACTTAACCTGTTTATGGACAAAAAAAAAAAAAAGAATCTGTACAAAGTTTCAGGTCAATATCTCTATTTTTAAAGACTGTAGCGTGATTTCAACAGACCGACGCACAGACGGACGGACATGGCTAGATCGTCTTGAATTTTTACGCTGATCAAGAATATATATACTTTATAGGGTCGGAAATGGATATTTCGATGTGTTGTAAACGGAATAACAAAATTAATATACCCCCATCTTTCGGTGGTGGGTATAAAAAGGAACCAAACAAAACATCCCTCCAACAGCCTTACAGAACCGATTTCTTTCCGGATTTGGTAAGAATTGTCTGCATATATGTCGGAAGTCGGACAAAGTCGTATCATATTGTTAGTTGGGTAGTTACGATCCCCACACTTTAGTATGATGTGTCCATGACCCAAACGAAAGGCAAGGATAGGTAGTAGGGTGGGTCTTAAATAAATCAAAGCGGTTATCAAAATCGGAATCTACGAGGGATTCTAAGAAAATTTGCCCAAGAACACATGGGTCTAAAATCAAAATAGAGCTTGTGACCTTAACCACAAACCCCGTCAATAACTATTTAATCATCTACACCCAGACGAAACGGGTGAAGTACCCTTGTCTACATCCGTCTGTCCTTGTTTTCTGTTCGCATCGTTTGTCCGACTGTCTTTCTGTTAATAAAGATGGAGGCCACATTTGTTATCCAATCTTCACAAAATTTTCCACACATCACTTTTTATACCCTCCATCATAGGATGGGGGTATACTAATTTCGTCATTCTGTTTGTAACTCCTCGAAATATTCGTCTCAGACCTCATAAAGTGTATATATTCTTGATCGTCATGATATTTTAGGTCGAATTAGCCATGTCCGTCCGACTGTCTGTCGAAAGCACGATCATTTTCGAAGGGGTAAAGCTAGCCACTCGGCTGGGATTGTAAATGGGCTATATCGGTCCACGTTTTGATATAGCTGTCATATAAACCGATTTGGGATCTTGACTTCTTGAGCCGCTAGAGGGCACAATTCTTATCCCATTTAGCTGAAATTTTGCATGAGGTGTTTTTTTAGACCTCCAACAACTGTGCTGAGTATGGTTGGAATCGGTTTATAACCTGATATAGCTGTCATATAAACCTATGTGAGGTCTTGACTTCTTGAGCGTCTAGAGGGCGCAACTCCTATCCTATTTGGCTAAAAATTTGGCATGCGGTGTTTTGCTATGACTTTCAACAACTGTGCTAAGAATAGTTCAAATCGGTTCATAACCTGATATAGCTGCTATATAAACCGATCTGGGGTCTTGACTTCTTGAGCCACTAGAGGACGTAATTATTATCCGATTTGGATGAAATTTTGCTTGACGTGTTTTGTTATGACTTTCAACAACTGTGCTAGGAATAGTTCAAATCGGTTCATAACGTGATATAGATGCCATATAATCCGATCTGGGGTCTTGACTTCTTGAGCCACTAGAGGACGCAATTATTATCCGATTTGGCTAAAATATTGCATGACGTGTTTTGTTATGATTTCCAACAATTGTATTAAGAATGGTTCAAATCGGTCCATAACCTGATATAGCTGCCATATTAACCGATCTGAGGTCTTAATTTCTTGAGCCACTAGAGGGCGCAATTATTTTCCGATTTAGGTGAAGTTTTGTACAACGGCTTCTCTCATGACCTTTAACATGCGTGTCGAATATGGCATGAATCTGTTTATAGCCTAATACAGCTCCCCTATAAACCGAACTCCCTATTTTATTGGGTTGCCCAAAAAGTAATTGCGGATTTTTCATATAGTCGGCGTTGACAAATTTTTTCACAGCTTGTGACTCTGTAATTGCATTCTTTCTTCTGTCAGTTATCAGCTGTTACTTTTAGCTTGCTTTAGAAAAAAAGTGTAAAAAAATTATATTTGATTAAAGTTCATTCTAAGTTTTATTAAAAATGCATTTACTTTCTTTTAAAAAATCCGCAATTACTTTTTGGGCAACCCAATAGATCTTCAGCTCTTAAAGTGCGCAAGTCTTACTAGATTTGACTGAAAATGACTTCTACTATGGTCTCCAATATTCAGTTCAATTATGGTCCGAAATGAGCCATAACTTGATGTTGCTCCAATAACACAGCAATTCTTTTCTTTTATCCTTTGTTAGCCTTAAAAGAGATACCGTGGCACGAGCTCGACAAATGCGATCCATTGTGGAGGGTATATAAGATTCGGCCCGGCCGAACTTAGCACGCTCTTACTTCTTGAGTCTATGAATTTTGGTAAAAAGCGGTTAAGATTTAGATGTAGCTCCCATATATTGGGTTGCCCAAAAAGTAAT
The DNA here is from genome assembly GCF_963082655.1 of Stomoxys calcitrans. Classification (NCBI taxonomy): domain Eukaryota; kingdom Metazoa; phylum Arthropoda; class Insecta; order Diptera; family Muscidae; genus Stomoxys; species Stomoxys calcitrans. The sequence goes on along the minus strand of NC_081553.1, from coordinate 74,235,954 downwards.
TGCGGATTTTTCATATAGTCGGCGTTGACAAATTTTTTCACAGCTTGTGACTCTGTAATTGCATTCTTTCTTCCGTCAGTTTTTACTTTTAGCTTGATTTAGAAAAAAAGTGTAAAAAAGTATATTTGATTAAAGTTCATTCTAAGTTTTATTAAAAATGCAATTACTTTCCTTTAAAAAATCCGCAATTACTTTTTGGGCAACCCTATATCGCCTCATTTCCACATATAAGTATGTAGTGACAGTTATCAAGCGATTTGCTTGAAATTTGTTATTGAATATGCCATTACCCATCTGAAAGTCTGTGCTAAATTTCGTCAAAATCGTTTCAGATTTAGATAAACGTCCACCGGAAGGACGGACTTTGTCGCTAAAACCCGGAAGCTGGATTTTGATTTTAGAACCCAAGGTTTTGTTGGAAAATTTTCTTATCGTTGTAGATTCCGATCTTGATAACCGCTTTGTCGATTAAAAAATTGACCCACCCTCATAAGCAGACATCGGAGGCCACCGTAGCGCAGAGGTTAGCTTGTCCGCCTATGACGCTGAACGGCTGGGTTCGAATCCTGGCGAGACCATCAGAAAAAATTTTCAGCGGTGGTTTTCCCCTCCTAATGCTGGCACGATTGTGAGGTAATATGCCATGTGAAACTTCTCTCCAAAGAGCACACCGTTCGGAATCGGACTGCACTCATTGATAGGTGAGAAGTTTGCCCCTGTTCCTTAGTGTTCCTATGTTCATGGGCAAAATTTGTTTGACATACAAAATCTATTCTTGTGAAGTTCGACCTCATGATATACAATGGTTGCTTTTAGTTGTTGGATTTTTTTCCTTGAAATTAAAATCGTCCTGTAATTTATTTCTCTTTAATTTCAATTATACTTACTCCAGCAATTTTTTGACAGTGGATTTCCGCACCATACAGCACTGTAACATGGGAGCCAATATTGTCAAATCATCATGGAATGGCTTACCAAATCCACGACCATGATCCAAGTGTAATGTGAAAGTATCATTGCCATATATTCTGAAAAGGAAAAAAAAGGAGAAAAATAAACACACATCAGTAATGTTTGAGTTATAAACAAAAAAGGCAAACATATCATGAAAATATTTCATATAAATTACTACCACTTCATGCACCCCAACGACAGCCTGTGACATTGAAATGAAATTTTTTTTTTTGATTTTTTGTGTTGAAGAAAAAAACACAGTTGAACTTAAAACTCAATCATGAATTTATATTTGCCTTGAAATTGTTAAAGTTTTATTTGCCATTTGGCAATTGCTGTTTGCCTTGGCATGTGATCCGAAGGAGCTGTAGCGTATTGATTTCAAATCTATTTCCCAGTAGTTTTGAAGCGCGAGCATTTTTTCTTATTACAGATTTAGTTCAATTGCCTTTTAAACTCATTGTATTGGGACTATTTTGTTTTTATTTTCTCCCCTCCATCAAACTTTAGCTCATTGATGATGTGGAGTATTTCCAATCGTTTGTTGTACTATTTTCATTTAGGATTTTATTTATCCGCTCGATTTTTGTTATAGAACATTTTCTAGTTAAGCCTAATGGAATGATTTAGAATAAAAAAAAAACCGAAAATGAAAGAAAAAAATTGTATTTTGCCATTTTATGACTGAGGCCAAAAAGTTAAGCTGATAGGAATTAAATGCGGAAGGCAAAATAGATACAATGGCTGAAGTTTAGTTCTTTTGAGTGAGGGTGGATGAATTGATAGAGCTCATTTAAAATTGATGAAAACACAAAATGCCATTCACCAACAAAATGTGTAACTATGTCACAGCCATGTCAGTTTTCCAAAAAAAATTTGTTTGGGGCTGGCGATTGGTATAGAAATTTAAAATGTAACCTTTAAAATGTTAACACAACTTGGAGGCTATTTTTAGGGCTGATATTGTTAAAAATAAAAGGAATATGTAAGGATGGGCTAAAGTCGAGCAAAGCCGACCTTTTCATGCCCTACAGTACAGGGGATATGCCTGATAAGTCGTCGTAATTATAATTTGTTAAAATTTTAAATGAAGAACTTGTATAGGTTAGGTTAGGTTGAAAAGAGGGTGCAGATATTAATCCGCCCCTAAGCAGTAATCGGCTTGTTGGGCGCTCTAAAAACTACAAAGTTATCTCTAAAAAGAAAATTTTAAGTTAGGAATTCCGTGCTACTTACAAAATCCTTAATAGTTTTCAATACCATTCCCCTAAATTGGTTCATTTCTGCTACTGTGTCTCCACCTAAGTGCCGTTATCTGTTAGTTCTTCAAGGTTCATCTCATTTGAACATATTTACATAAATTTATATGAATTTTGAGAAGATAGACTTATAAATGCGTGTGCGAAGCCCCTTAAAGTGAAAATCCGGAGATGCATCTTTATCTAAATCTGAACCGATTTCTAAGATATTCACCAGTGATCAGGTGAGCCATGAACATTTCACTAAGGAACTGGGGCAAACTTCTAACATATCAATGAGTGCTGCCCGATTCACGTTGAAGTTCAATGATAAGGGGCCTCTTTTTTATAGCCGAGTCCCACAGGCGTGCCGCAATGCGACACATCTTTGGGGAGAAGTTGTAACATGGCATATTACCTCACAAATATCGCCAGCATTAGGAGGGGATAACCACCGCTGAAAATTTTTTCTGATGTTATCGCCAGGAATCGAACCCAGGCGTTCAGCATCATAGGCAGACATGCATGCCGTTTAGCAATTCACTACAATTAAATTCTAATTAGTTATTCCAAAATGTACAAGGATATTGGATAAATATCTCCCATGTTCGTCATAGCTGAAAACCTTCCTCCACATTGAAGGGCATGAAAGGATTACCCATCTAAATACAGGATATTTTTCAGGGACGCTACCAAGTAGACAGCAAATGACGCCATATTTTTTGCCGCTCTTTTGATATTTCTCTTCAGTAAACTTTGCCATTTCATTATGGAAAGATATACAAGCCAAAAAGGAGTCAAAATTGTTAAAATTTACTACCGAAATTGGGAGTCACTGGATCGTTTTCACCAAAAAGTTATCTCAAGCGATGAGGCTCATTTTTAGCAGAATGGCTTGTCAATAAGCAAAATATGCGTCATTAGTCAGACAGCAATACACACGTACTCCGTGGGGCGTACTTCTTCCTTGATGATCAAGACCGACACGTTACTGTGAATGAGAGTCGATTCCATTCAAAGATAACAGAATATTTTCCCCAATTGGATGATATGGACTTGGAGGTTATGTGGTTCCAACAGGACGGCGCAACATACCACACACCGAATGTCACAATCAATTTATTGGAAACCGAGTTTGAAGAACGTGTTATCTCACGAAATAGCCTCCGTAGTACGATTTGACGCCGTTCGACTATTTCCTGTGGGGCTACGTCAAGTCTATGGTCTATGCAAGATATATTCATTTACAGGTAGTGGCAGTTGCCCAACAACAAAATATTGTGTACACTATCTGTCAAAATCAGTGATAAGTGCAACTCTGATTTTGTATATGTAACTAGTTAGCGCCATTTTTCGTTGTTTGTGTGTAAAACTCGTGCACTTCGCGAGAAAATATTTTACTCAGCTGATTATGGTACACTACCTGGTAATTATGTCATGGGTCTATGCCTATTTTGACAGATAGTGCACTCAATATTTTGTTGTTGGGCAACCGCCATTACCTGAAAATGAATATATCTTGGGTCTATGCCAACAAGCCAGCGACGGTTGATGAAGTTCGTAGGAATATCGAACGCAGCAGTATTGGCCGATTTTTGCTTGAACATTGGGTTTAGCGTCTGGACTTCTACAAGCGTGTCCGTGGTGGCCGTGCAAAAGAAATCGAGATCCATACATAAAGACATTGAACGTACTTTTACGGAAATGAAGAAATTCATTGATATCCACAGCCGCTTTTGTTTTATTTAAAAAAAAACTTTTTTGCGCTCTTATTGAAAAATCCGATATTAGAGAATACTGAGCCCTAAGAACAACACTTAAAAAATTTAATCAACAATCATCCCGAAAGCGGGAAAACCGAGCCATTCTCTAACCAAAGACTACAGGTCAATAGGCCTTTCATCCTTCATTTTGAAGATTTTGGAGAGACTAATTGACAAATGAGTTAGGGACAGTCGCGACCCATCACTGGTATGCGGTTATCAGCATGCGTACAGATAAAAATAATTTTGAAAAACAACAAATTTGGTTGAAACAACAACTACGAAATTTGTTAATTTTCCTGCAACCATTTATTTTGAATCTCAACGACCCAAAGTACAGATTTTTTGTTGAAAGACACTCTTTGCAAGCCAACATATAACAACAATAACAATGTATCCATAAGCAAGGCAACGAAACCATCTAACCAGTTGGTGTTGTTTTGTTTTCTTTATTCGGCTCGCGCCGCTTTGTCTCGTTGGCTTTACTGCTGCTCTCGGGTTTTCCTCTGTCACCCTGTACTATTACCCATAAAAACAAATTTTAATAATTTTGGAGCCGCAGAGTATTGAACTCATGAACCTCTAGCCTACTACTGCACAGTAATAAGTGTCTAAAAAAAAGGAAAATTTTTTTTTTAATACGAAATTCATATTTTTATACCCACCACCGAAGGTATATTCATTGTGTCACTCCGTTTGCAACACATCGAAATATCCATTTTCGACCCTATAAAGTATATATATTCTTGATCGTGGTAAAAATCTAAAACGATCTAGCCATGTCCTTCCGTCTGTCTGTCGGTTGAAATCACGGTACAGTCTTTAAAAAATGAGATATTGAGCTGAAACTTAGCACAGATTCCTTTTTGGTCCATAAGCAGGTTAAGTTCGAAGATGGGCTATATCGGACTATATCTTGCTATAGCCCCCTTATAGACCGATCCGCCGATTTAGGGTCTTAGACCCGAAAAAGAAAGATTTATTATCCGATTTTGCTGAAATTTGGGACAGTGAGCTGTGTTAGGCCAGTTAACATTCATCTTCAATTTGGCCCCGATCGGTCCAGGTTCGGATATAGATACCATATAGACAGATCTCCCGATTTAAGGTCTTGGGTCCATAAAAGGCGCACTTATTATCCGATTTTGCTGAAATTTGGGACAGTGAGTTGCGTTGGGCCTGTTACCATCTTTCTTCTATTTGGCCCCGATCGGTCCAGATTTGGATATAGCTGCCATATAGACCGATCTCTCGATTTAAGGTCTTGGGTCCATAAAAGACGCATTTATTGTCCGATTTTGCAAAAAATTTGGGACGGTGAGTTGTGTTAGTCCCCTCAACATCTTTCTGCAATTTGACCCAAATCGGTCCAGATTTGGATATAGCAGCCATATAGATCAATCTCTCAATTTAAAATCTTGGGCTCATAAAAGACGCATTTATTGTCCGATTTTACCGAAATTTGGGACAGTTACTTATGTTGGGCTTTTTGATATGCGTGTCGTATATGGTTCAGATCGGAGTAAAATTGAATATAGCTACCCAAAAAGACCAATATTTTGTTTTACAAAATTGAACAATGCCGAATTTGGTCCAAATCGGACCATATTTCGATATAGCTGCTATGGGGGCATAAATTATGCATTTTTTACTGGATTATGGCGAAAGGTGTTAAAAATATATACCCGAGGTGGTGGGTATCCATGGCCGAACTTAACGCCTTTTTACATTTTACTTTGTCTTTTAGCCGGTAAAGCAATGAAAAGTGTTAATATCTACTAATCCATCCATTTGAAAACCTCGAAGATCAGTTAACATACATTTTCACTTTATTCTTTCATATGCATTGCCAAATTGTCTCCGTTTTGCATTATGTGATGCTTCTGGCCATTTTTCCATCTACCCCCAAAAAGGATTAGTGCTGCTTGAAGACAAATGGTAGCACATAATTGATTATTATTCATGGCGTATACATTTCGACTTGATACTTATCATAAACATGCATTTCATGCAACACTTTTTCGGATTTCCATACAAACGCCACCTCCCCAAATCGCATCGCATCGCAATATATAACGAAGAAACATGCATGGGGAGTAGATAGACATGCCACAATAATGTATGCCAGACTCACTTGTCCTCCTACGGGTCTAGGTACATGTAAGGCAAGCATCAATGTATTCATGGGTATGGGTGTGTGTAGGTGTATGCATGATATTGTCGGGACAAGTATAATGGTGAAAGCAGCCCTAAGTGTCCTTTAACACCTAAATGCATAGTATCTAATTGCCACTTAAAGGCACTTTAAATGCATACACGCACACCCATGCAAACATCAGGTGTTCCCTTTTGCCGGGAGGATGGAGGATGAGTACAAAGTACGAGAGATACTATCCACTCAGTCATATAGATATCATTGGGGGCGTTATAGTAATATGCATATATATGTTTGTGGGTGAGTGTATCTGTAACTGCATCTGTGTATAGGATTCGCTGGGTGTATGTGTGTGTGTGTGTGTGTGTGCTTTAGTAAACATTCAAAATCAATTTAGCATAACAAAACCCATTTGATATAAAATGATGTTGAATTTAATGCACCGCGATCAAACGGTTGAGTGCTCGAAAAGGGAATTGTTGTGACGTATCCGTGAGTGTGTTTGTGTTTGTATTTCCATTAGCCGCATATATAAAGATAGGGTGACACAAAAGTCTTTGATGTTGCCAAAATTTCACCAATTGAAGTAGCAATTTTTTGAGTTATTGATTACGGTAAAGTTTTTCTTGGCTGGGCAACACTTTTTGCACCACCTTGTAACTATAAAATCGTTTTATGAATGTTGGTTAGTATGCAGATACGAATGGTTTTTTGTTTTTCAGAAAAGCAAAGAGAACAGCAAACATTACTTGGCTTTGATTGTTTTTAGAAAGGGTTAATCAATCAGCATGATAAATATATTTCAGTAATGGCAATAGTTGTGTTTTAGTTCAAAAACATTAATTTTTTCTTTAAAATTTTTAGATCAGTAAACTCAGTAAACTTGAAGGAACAGGATGGTTCCGAAGGGGGGTGCCATAAGCTCCGGCGTAGGTACATCCGTGCTTGCGTGTCAAAGGGCGCTTCTTCACGCCCATGCTTGAATTCTCCATTCCTCCTGTCTTTTTTATTCGTGTATAACCTCTAGTCCGAGGTTTCACATCTTCTGGCCTCCGAGTGTTTATTGTCATAATTAAGGTATTTAATTCCTTGATTCTCATCCAGATATGCCACTTACCGAAATTCTTACCCTGGTATTGTAGGAAATTGAAAAACATTTAGGCGCTATACACAAACTAAATATGGATGGTTATATATTTAGAGCTGATTTTCCTACGACTTCGATTCTAGAGAAAATAAATAAAACCATGCTAAAATATTTTTCAGCGGTGGTTATCCCCTCACCAAATGCTGGCGACATTTGTGAGTATTTCAGCCATGTACAACTTCTCAACCAAGAGGTGTTACTTTTCAGTGGCACGCCGTTCGGACTCGGCATTAAACAGGAGGTCCCCTTATCATTGAGCTTAAATTTAAAACGGGCAGCACTCAATTGATATTGTGAGAAGTTAATTTCCCCCTAATTTGTTCCGTAATTGCATGTTTGGGAAACACTAAACATGCTAATTTCGGCCGGGCCGAAACTTGGAAGCCCATCACCATGGATTCTGCTAAAAATGTACACAAACTGAACTAAGTTGAAGGGTATAATTTTACTTTGCGCAATAAATTTCTGCCCAGCCAGGCAAAAATTTAAACTTCTAGGAGCAGTAGAAGGCTAATCGGGAGATGGATTTTTATAGGAGCTATATCAAATTATAGACTAACTTGAACAATACAAATCATGGATGTTGGAAGTCATGGCAGAATTTCAGCTAAATCCGCCAAAAATTGCGGCTTCTTGGGTATCAAGAACTCAAATCGGGGGATTGATTTATATGGCAGGTTATACACCGATTTGGACCGTACTTGGCACATTTATTGAAGGTCTTTACAGAACACCATGTAAAGTAAAGTTAAGAGATTGTTTTATATGGGAGCTATATCATGGGAGGCCACCGTAGCGCAGAGGTCGGCATGTCCGCCCATGACCCTAAAGGCCAAGGTCGAATCCTGGCGAGATATCAAGAACAAGTAAAAGCGCGTAAAGTTCGGCCGGTCCGAAACTTAAAAACGTTGCTTAAAGTTTACCCAAAGGATTTGGACCTTATGTGACACGATTGTTGGAAGTCGTAATAGAACACTACGTACCAAATATCGGTCCCATCGGATAAAAATTGAGGTTTCCAGCGGCTTGATGTCACATCAGGAGATCAGTTTATACAGGAGCTATATCAGGTGATACACCGATTTGGACCATGCTTGTCATGATTGTTGCAAGTCATAACAGAACCCTACGTGCAAAATGACACCTTAATCGGATAACAACTGCGGCTTTTAGGGTCTCAAGATGTCACATCGGGAGATCAGTTTATATGGGAGCTATATCAGGTTATAGACCGATTGGGACCATACTAGGCACGATTGTTGGAAGTCGCAACGGAATATTGTGTGCAAAATTTCAGCCCAATCTGTTATACATTAACAGCTCAAGAAATCAAGTCGAAGGACCAATTTATTTGGGAGCTGTATCCAAATCTGAACCGATAACAAATTTTTTCAGCGGGGAGTTTCCCTTCCTAATGCTGGCAACACTTGTGAGATATTATGCCATGTAAAAACTTCTCTTCAAAGAGGTGGCCGCAGTGCGACACCTCGCGTTGTCGTTGAGCTTAAACTTGAATTGGCCTGCACTCATTGATATACGAGAAGTTTGCCCCTGCTCCTTAGTGGAATGTTCATGGGCAAAATTTGCAATATCAGGTTAAATACCGACCATAGTTAGGACCATAGTTGTCACGGCTGTTGAGAGTCAAAGCAGAATATTAGGTGCGAAATTTCAGTCCAACCGGATAATAACTGCATCTTCTAGGAGGTCAAGAAGTCAAGTCGAGTGCCCAATATATATGAGAGCTATATCCAAATCTGAACCGATGGCTCATTTTCAATCCTCAGCGACCTACATCAACAAAAAGTATGTGGGCAAAATTTCAAGCGGATATCTTCATTCGCTCGCCCGTCATTGTGATTTCCACAGACGAAAGGATAGACACATGGAAAGATGGACGGAGGGACATGACTAGATCGACTTAGAATTTCAAGACAATCAAGAATATCCCAGATCTATATGTCTATGTTGTACATACAGGATTACTAGATAAGTATACGCCTATCCTATGGTGGTGGGTATAAAAATTCTCAAAATTTTCGTATTTACAGCCTTGATCACTAAGGCTATGACATAAAAATAATTCCGGACGATATCGTGATTTTAACCTTCTCCTAAATTGGGTTACACTGCGAATACCGAAGGAAGTAAACTACATAGGCCTGGTTGTTGTTTCAAAGAAATACTGAAAAACCAAGAATCCGAAAGTCACCATGCTCTTGAAATCTATCCCTGCAGAAGGATGTTCGTTGGAAAATGGGGAGTTAGACTAACAATGATCTACCAGATGTGCAAAGGCATAATAAAATAAGTTCTGACATATGGGGACGGATGGTAACCTCTGTGGTAGACCAAAGAGATGTTTCTCAAATTCTGCTTTCGAACTCACCACAATAATACTCACTATACAACATTTCAACATGGGGGGCAGATTTGCTGAAGGAAGACTTATATTCAAAAAACGCCAAGGTTTGTGTGGTGTCGGAATCACGGGATGACTGGGGTCTACATCACTGATTGAATTTGATTGGCAATGCTGAATATACAGCCTAATGAGGTCTATTTTCAGAGCTGAGAGACGTAGAAATTTAGGTATACTGAAGGAGAACAGGAGGACACTTTAGCGCAGAGGTTAGCATGTCTGCCTATAGCGCCAAACGCCTGGGTTCAAATCCCGGCGTGACATCAAAAAACTTTTCCTCGTTGGTTATCCCCTTACTAATGCTGGCTACATTTGTGAGTTATCCAGCCATGTTAAAACTTCTCTACCAAGTGGTATCGCTATGCCGCACGCCGATCGGACTCGGCATAAAATAGGAGGCCCCTTATGATTGAGTTTAAACTTTAATGGGACTGCACTCATTGTTATGAGAAAAGTATGCCCTGTTCCTTAGTGGAATGTTCATGGAAAATTTAGTAGAAGGAGAACAGGTACTATCACAGTTTGAATTTGAATACGATAAATGTTCAGGAACCCACTGAAATGGGTTTCAGACCACCTGACAAATGCAAAATTTGCAAATTTGCTTAAGAAAAATCCATTAAGGAAGAGCGGGAATACTTCTCTCATAGCAATGAATGCTGTCCGATACAAGTTTAAGCTCAAAGATGGGAGACCTTCTATTTATTGTCGAGCCCAAACGGCTTGCCGCAGAGCAACACCACTTAGTTTTTAGTTTACACTGCTGATAACCGAGGTTAACGAGGAGGGAATAACCACAGCTGCAAAATGTTTCCTGATGTTCTCGTTCTTGTTTAGCGTTAAGGCAGACATGCTAACCTCAGAGCTACGATGGCTCTCATACTACCCGACTCGGAGAAAATTGCAAGATACTCATTCCTAATAATAGTTGTGAGACTGCCAGATCAAAGCCTATCAGACAGGAAGAGAAACAATAATGCAATCGAAATGCTGAGGCGGAATCGTGTTTCTCAAAACTCTGAATTTATTTTGACGGATTGCAAGCCATTACAGTCTTAAATTTGACAATGGTGCGGTTTATGTGCATGAAGGTCCCAGCTTCCGTAAGCGAAGCAGCTTTTAATTACGTATAATTATTTTTCGAACTACTACACCTGAGAAGTTTTCCCCTGTTCCTTAGTGGAATGTTCATGGGCAAAATTTGCAATTTTTACTACACCTAGTGTTGCCAGTGCGGAAGCGGTATCAAAGTTGAGAATTTACTCATAGCTGAGGGTTGACATGTTTCTTTGGTCTGAAATCAGGTCGAAAAGAACAAATAAACTATTGGGGTATCAATAAAATTCTTTTTTTTTCTGTGAAAGTGCGCTTGATGCCATTATGTATGGAACTCGATTTCTTTTGCATGGCCGCCACGGCTACGCTTGCAAAAGTCCAGATGCTGAACCCAATTTTCGACGGGTTTCAGGCATAAATCGGCCGATACAGCTGCAATTTCGCGTTCGATGTATCTTTCCACCATGAAGTGGCTCGTTTCACTTCACTTTTTGTCATTTGAGTGTATTCGTCAAGAGTGCAGAATAAAACCATGGATGTTGAGGGGCCAAATACGGTGACAAGGGGTCTGACTGCTTGAAATCTCAGGAAGAAGAACGAAAGATCTGATATTGACTGAAACTGATACAAGTGCTAAGGGAAATTTTCCGAATTTTGTAAATTCTGGGTAAGAAATCCGGCTTTTGTGCGTTCAATGCCTTCAATTGGTAAACAGGACTATATGGCAACCTCATACAAATATAGTCAGATACGGTTTATACTATACTCTGATGTTGAGCGGTCCGTGCAACTCACAGTAACGGCGAAAATGGGTAGTAGAAGCGCATATCTGGCCTTAAAGCCTTAAATCAGGAGATCGTTTATAATTGAAATCGTGGCATAAATACGACAATTGTGAACTTAAAACTTCTTATCGGAAGATCGGTATAAAGGGTGCTGTCATGATATAGGCTATATAGGATGTAGAGTGAATTCAACAAACAGACGGACGGAAATGTCTAGGTCTTCTGTAAATATATAACGACCACAGTAGCTACAATTTCTAGGGTTGAAAATTAATAATTTTATTTGTTGCAAATGGCTAAATGGCCAACTCCTCGGTGATGGGTATAAAAACATATACCGCATTTTTAGCCTATAGAATATTTAGTAGGTTCCAGTCGGGTTCGGTAGGATTGCTCTAAAATTTTTGTAGGAAACAATTTTCTTGAGTGGAAACACTGAAATTTGTCCCGGCCGAACTTGTATGTATGTATGTCACTTCAGCCAGTTTGTGGACCGACATCGCATATATGGGTCTAAATTCATATCCTTAAATTATGTTTTAAAAACCTAAACGATGTCAATATCAACGCTGTCAGCAGCCTTATGCAAGGAACAAACAAACCCATTAAAACCTGCCATTTTGCGAAAATCAAAGATTGTTACTGCTTTCCGATATGTATTTTGTATTCCTGTGCAAAGGCAGAGTAGAAATCATGCAAATATAATAATGGCTTCATACACCATTAAGGTGGAATACCAAAAAAGACGGAATGCGTTAAAAAGAAAAAAAAAAAGAATATTTAATAGTTATTTCTAGATTCACCATACTGTTTACAACCATGAAGCAAATAATGAAGTGCAAATAAGATCTTTATAAGTTTATTTACGATTTTTGAAGTAGGCTAAAGTCTTTCGCCTAAAGAGAAATGTTGTGTTTATTCTTCTCAGGAAAAACCCACCCAAAACCAACGTTTTTATTTGTGGGGTTAAAACCTTTATGTAGGCAGGACATGCATTCGGCTTTACTGTGCTTTTGTTATGAAATTAAGAACAACAGCACTTTCAAGCCCTTTGTTACATTTCAGTATAAGACCTGGTATTTTTTTTCCTGACCACTATGGTCTTTGATTATACCTGGATGCAGCAGCATTCATCCATCCATATCACTCTTTTGCACCATTTCCATGTATCACTTACCATCTGCATAGCATATGGCTTAAGCACAATGCTAACGAAAGATACCTTTATCCCCAAACCCATAGGCGGAAGCCTAACGTATGCATTGCACACACCTTGAAGTGTGTTCATGTGCAATGATTGCCTGTGAATGCGTACAGTACGCAAAACACACACACAGCTAAAAGTAATGTCTGCTTACTCATCCCTATGCCGTGCAGTGAAAGGAAGAACGTGAATAAAGCAGAAATCTATGGATGGATGGATGGCTTTCTGAATTTTAAGATTCATCGAACAGTGTAAAGCCAGTGTTGGAATGTCCTCTCTGTTGCCGCGTTGTGTTGTGACCCCCCTTGGGTATACACACGCAACTACAAATGTAATTGGTTTTTACTTGTGTACGTGTGCCTAGACGAGCTAACAGGCAGGCAGTATGGGATAAGATTTCGCTGCAGAGTGATAGAATGGGCAAGGAAAAGTATAGAACTTGGCTCGAACTATGGTAAAGCTTTAAATGGATTATTCAATGGGAAATTTCAATTTAAGGGGGACTACTCTTTGAGAAATTTTAGAGAAATAGGTAGAATTGATTAAAAATCAATATGACTTATTATGTTTATGCCGAATAGGCAATCAAATAACAAAACTTTAGACACATTAAAATTACCTAATTTCTTTTTTCTGGCATTATATAAGACTTATTATATCCGAGATGGACACAAGTAAGCAAATGACAGAAAGGCAAAGCTTACTCAATACAAAGTTTGATGTGGAAGTAGAAATCATGGAGAACATTCAGCTTTTCGTTAAATAGATTGAGCGTTCAATTGTGGACGAAGCCTATATATGCGTAAAAAACAGCTATTACAAGAAACTTAAGTTGAATATTCACAAAAATATCCAGTAGGGGTGAAATTAAAAGTCATTAGCTCATCCGGTGTGATTTGCTTCCTTTTGGAAACAAGTAATTCTATAAAAATAATAAAGCTTCTCAATTTTGGATCTATTAAACCTTAAGTTGTTATAGAATGTGTTATTCAATACGTACCTTAAAAGTACCATATATGGTTCTATAGCATTAAAATCCATCGGGGACTTCCTTAAACAACCTTATACCAAATTTGGGTGTATGATTCGTAATCCCAAAGTCTTTTAAATAAAGTTCTATATTGCCGATGGACCGAAAAAGGAATTTTGTGGAGGGCCATAATTCGCACTTTGCTCTCATTTAAGTCACACATTGTTGTGGTTGTGGGTTGGTCCGCCACACTTTTTCTCCAATTTAGAAACCAAATTTTTCTCTTCACTGCAATAACTAACAATTGAGTGCCATATTTTACCGAATGAACTCCTTTTCCGTTTGGGAAACTTTTATGGGAAGGGGATTTTTAGGGAAGGCAGCCCCCTAATATTCTCAACTACCTTTTAATTGAGTCCCATATTTCCCATTTCTATCGATTTACTTTTCCATTTGAGGTTTTTTATAAAAGGAATCAGATTCCTTTTCTACTCCCAATTATCTTTTATTTAGCCTATGACGCTAATCGCCTGGTTTCGAATCCGGGCGATAACATCAGAAAAAAAATTGTCAGCGGTTATTCCTTCCTAATGCTGGCGACATTTGTAAGGTACTATGCATGTAAAAACTTCTCCCCAAAGAGGTGTCGCACTACAGTACGCCGTTCGGAATCGGAATTAAGATTATCGTTGAGCTTAAACTGAATAGAACGCACTTATTGATGTGAGAGAAGTTAGCCTCTGTTCCTCATGTTCGTCATTTACACATAGACCTGTTGAGGGATTTGTATGATGGTTTTCGCGGCGGTACAGCCTTTCTAAACTTTCAACCCATGTATTGTATTACCGAGTACTTTTCATTTGAGGCCCTATTGTCCCGTTCGGTCGCATTTTCGGTGGTGTTGCCGGGTATGGGGGAGGATATGCCCCATTCAAAATATTATACAATATATACAATAATAACTTCTTCCAGACCAACCTCCGCAATCGGGGAAAATTTAAAGACCTATCCAAGTATGAGTATAAGATAATAGACGAAGAATAGGGAATGGAAACCAATGCACAAGACAACGAGTAAAAGGGTGCGAAGTTCGGCCGGGCCGAATCTTAGAAAGTTTACATACAGGATTTGGTTCGTACCTGACACGGTTGTTGTAAGACGGAACAGAACACTTCGTACAAAATATCAGCCCCATCGGATAAAAATTGAGGCTTCCAGAGGCTTGAGATATCAAATCAGGAGATCGGTTTCCATAGGAACTCTTTCAAGTTATACACCATTATACACCATATACCATACTTATAACGATTGTTGCAAGTCATAAAAGTCTCTTACGTGCAAAATATCAGCTCAATAGGATAAGAACTGCGGTTTTATTGGATCAAGATGTCAAATCGGAGCTCAAGATGTCAAATATATGAGAGCTATATAACGTTATAGACCGATTCAGCCCATACTAGACACTATTGTCGGAAGTTGTAACGGAACACTTTGTGCAAAATCGGTTAATAACTGCAGCATTTAGGAGATCAAGAGGTCAAGTATAAGGACCACTTTATATGGCAGCTATATCCAAATCTGAACCGATATGGCTCATTTGCAATCCCCAACGACCTACCTCAAAAAGAAGTATCTGTGCAAAACTTCGTGCAGCTAGGTCTACGTGTTCGACCGCTATCTTTATTTGCACAGGTGTACGGACACGAGGACAGCGGACAGACGGAGATGGCTAAATCGACTTAGAATATCAAGACGATCAAGAATATATATACTTTATGGGATCAATATTTCGAGGTGTTACAAACGGAATGACAAGATTAGTATACCCCTCATCCTATGGTGTTGAGTACAAAAAGTAGAGAGAGCTTCATTCAGTACACCATTTCAGGCTCATACAGTAGTCCAGAATGATAAGAAACCATTTTGGAGAAAATCCAGGCAACTCCTCCTCGTCACCACAGATCTTGCAGTAGCCCGTCTCTCCTGTCTCCTATGATGTTTTCTAAGTCCCCAGGATAAGTGACGCTCTGGCACAAGAATTACCTGGCCAAAGCGCCTTGGCTATTATGTAACCCATGCCGCCAGCCTACTCTTCATTCGCGCTGTCATCGTAGAAAGCATTTACCATACAAAGAAGCCGGCACCAGGGAGTTTTCACAGATTCAGAAACATTAGCGATGCATTTCAAGCTAGCTTTTTGGCCGCCTCGCTATGACTCACAACATCAGTTCCAGCCCTTGAGCCTGTCAACCAGCTGAGGCCGATAGTCTTTTCCATTGTCCAAAGAAACTCTTTGCATTTCCTAACCAGTCTGTACCTTACATGGCCTCCCGGCTGTCCACGTATATCGTGATAATCCGATCGGGCAGCCGTTTCTGCCTTTATCACCATATTTACCAATTCGCATAAAATTTGGAACTGATGTTGTGAGTCATAAGATAGGTTTTCGGGTCAAAATTTAACCAATTCAGATGAAAATTTCAGCTGCTAGGGGCTCAGGAAGTCAAATCCAGCGATCGGTTTATATGAGGGGTATATCAGTTTATAGACTGACTAGGATCGTACTTGGCATGTATGCTGGAAGTCGTAACACAAGTCTTTCTTCCAAAGTTCAGCCAAATCGGATAAAAGTGGAGGCTCCTAGGGGCTCAAAAATCTGAACCGATATAACCCATCTGTGTAAAAAAAATGCCCAAGATTTTAGGAACGCCAGGTTCTTGGAACGCCAGGTTCTTGGCCCTCGCAGTCAGAAAGCAGTCTTCGTCGCCGCAGACTCAACATAGAGCTCCAAAGTAAGGTCTAGAGCCCGTAAACTATCGATTATCGCAACATTCGATGTTTTCGATTTTTCTTCCACTAGATATCGATAGTATCGATACTATCGTTATCGTTTCCCATCACCTATATTTAAATCAAATTTGAGAAGATTAACACAGAAGATTGGTTTATATAGAAGCAATATCAATGCACAGTCTGACTAGAATTAAATTTGGTAAAGTCAGTTGAAAGTCATGAGAGAAATCATTCTACAAAATTTTAACTCAATTAGATGAAAATTGAGCCCTCTATAGGCGCAATTTATCCTAAAGGTCGAATCCCTTATTTTTACAACAGATTTAACTTTGCCGATACTTTCGATGGGAAAAACATCAATCGATATTCAGACAAACAAAAAATTATCGATATTTTGCCAGCCCTAGTAAGATCGGGCATGGCACTTCTCATCGCTCTATAGATCAGCACCGTCGTGGAACCCTTTACCCTCTCAATTACCATTCGGAAAACGCACTTGCTTAGAACCGGATGCATCATCAAATACCCAGAGAAGAGAACCGAAAGAACCAATGCCGTAAACATCCATTGAACCGTCCCCGGCCTAACCCCCAACTCCTACCTATCGAGTTGCGGCAGGAGTAAATTGCATTTAGTAGCATTCTGAGCCTTTCCTTGACATTCCTTCCATAGTTTAGTTTCTGGTTAAAAATCATGCCCATGTGAGATGCCATTGGGGATAATGGCAACTCCACCACATACAGGACAGTTCCCCTGAAAATGTCCTGTTATGTTCAAAGGTAAAGGTAATTGTCTTCTGACCCTTGCTTGGGCCTTCGTCCATACGTACAGCTTACTCAATGATCCCTGAGTACCAGGCCTGCAATGATAGAAAACGGGCACCTAGAACGATGACAAGGTACTCCGCACAGGTAAGGACTTTCATCCTGTTCTCCTCAAAAAATTCAAATCCAGTTTTTGGTGTAGGCGTTGGTGGGTGGGTATAACGTTTTTCTTGTACCAAATTGTGCACAGCCAAATCGGACAAAAATGTTGGCTTCTAGATGCTTTGGAAGTCAAATCGGTTAATATGATGGATATATGTACTTATGCACCTGTCTCTATGGAATTCGATGTGGCTGTTAGAGGGTATATGGGAACTGCATATACGGACAGAACTGCATGTATGGTCTTTTCAAGACATGGGTAGACCGACTTAAAATGGCAAGACGATCATGAATATAGGGTGGCAGATCAATGATGTTATAAATGGAGTGACTATATTAGTATGCCCCTGTCCTATGGCATCCATCTAAAAGTATTATTGGTCTTTGAGTACTTCTTGGGCTTAAGAAATCAAATTTGAACAACTCTAATGATGGAAATCAAAATTTCACAAAAATTGTATGTCAATACCAAGACCCATCCTTATATTCTGCTGCCTATTGGCCATCTCTGTAATATCCATAACTATAGCTTCCTGCCGGCTTGCAAACATCCTAGGAGTTGCATAAGTGCATTGAGCTTAATGTATGGTAAAATCTACTCAAGCATGGGTAGCCATATGCAGCAGATGTGATTTGCAATAACCACAAACTGCATCATGCTACCTAGAGAGAGGGCTAGAAGATGGCATTACAGACATCTTTCCGTTGTCAAGTCTCAGATGCAACTGTAAGACCATTATGGCTATTGCAGGCACAATGGCTCAATCCTTTGCAGTGTGTTTAAGGGTGTGTGTGTGTGTGGTAATTTGTGTGAATGTGTTGTTGTGCATTATTCAAATGCCTTTAAATGGAAATCATCTAATCGCAAAAATAGATAAACATGATCTACATAAATTCTGACCCTTGCTTGATAATTGGCAAAGCAGGGCAATCTTTTCCCACTAGCACACACCTATACGTTACACTGCTCTATGACTACAAAAGGCCTGCAAATAAGGCTTATATGCCTGTTAATAAGAGAAACGGCTCAAAAAAAAAAACAATATCCTGATATAAGCAGTTGAGCCTTTATGGCAACAAGGTGCCTGCTGTAATACGATGTGGCTTGGATGAATTAAGCTTATGGCCCCAATATGCATACATCTTATCAGTGGAAGCAACTCCAAGTTGTGATGAACATTGTTCGAATTTTTGGTAAATCTTCAGTATGCACCACAGAAACTGAAGAGCTTCCAATTATCCCAATCAGCAAAAGTGAAAAGGTCACTTGCTATGATTTGTAAAAAATTCACACAAAGGGATTGAAAAAAAGTATCATATGGGGTAAAAGCTTAAATTTCAGCAGCTATTAAGTTAAAGGGAAATATACAATGCAGTTTAAAATTTTGACAAAATTTCGGAAACATTGCTTAAAAATAAAATGATTATAAAATATGATGCAAATTTGCCCATTTATATTTCATTAAATAACAGGGGCAACCTTCTCACATATCAATGAATGTTGTCCGATTCAAGTTTAGGCTCAATCATAAGGGGCCTCCCTTTTATAGCCGAGTCCGAACGGCGTACCGTAGTGCGACACTTCTTTATGGAAAAGTTTTTACATGACTGCCACGCCAAATGATGGCAATCGTAGCGGAGAGGTTAGCATGCCCGCCTATGACGCCGTACGCATAGTTACGAATCCTGACGAAAACATAAAAAAACAACTTTTTTTCAGCGGTGGTTATCTTCTCCTAATGCTGGCGACATTTGTGCTATGCTATGTAAAACTTCTCCCCACAGAGGTGTCGCACTGCGGCACGCCGTTTGGACTCGGCCATAAAAGGAGTCCCCTATTCATTGAACTTAAACGTGAATCGTACAGAAACTCATTGATATGTAAGAAGTTAGCCCCTGTACCTTAACGGAATGTTCATGGGCAAATTTGCCATACCAGATTGTACAGTAACTCACCAATATCACTAGGATTAGGAGGGGATAACCACCGCTAAAATTTTTTTCAGATGTTTTCGCCAGGCTAAAATTTTATAAAAACTAAATATTTGACAAGGTAAGGTTAGGTTGAAAAGAGGATGCAGATATTAATTAGCCCCATGCCACTATGGACATACACCTAAGTCAGTAATCGGCTTGTTGTGCGCTCTTAAAACTATAAAGTAACCTCGAAAAAAAGAAAATTTTAAGTTAGGAATTCCATGCTACTTACAAAATCCTTAATTATTTTCAATACCACTCCCCTAAGTTGGTTCATGTCTGGTATTGTGTCTCCACCTAAGTACCGGTATCTGTTAGACGCGAAAGTCGGGCAATGGTAAAGGAAACGCTTCAACTTCTCATCATCTTCCCCGCATGCCCTACACATGCTATCACTTGCCGCACCTATTTAACATAACTGAGCTCGAAGTCCTATGTGTCCCATTATGATACTAATAGCTTTACTGCCCTCCTACATACTTCCTTTCAGTAATAGCCTCGTCTTCTCACGATCTGGATCCCCCCCATAGAATTTTCGCCATCCTACGATCGTTTTTCAGTTCCACAATGTTGCATGCGCATTCGTTGCCCACTCCCTGAACTCGGACTGCGTCGACCAGAAAGACTTCGGGTTAACCATGTTTATTGACGGCAGTCCTCTGGTCTCCACCACCAAATCGTCTGCCCTTTGATTCCCCTCTACTTCGTTATGGCCCGGCACCCAAACGATTCGGAATTTCCCATCCTCAGAGAAGGCGTTAATCTCCTTCTTACACTGCAAGACTGTTCGTGACCTTATCGTCCTAGTTGTTATTGCCCTTATGGCAATTTTACTGTCAGTAAAGATGTTCACACCCGATGTCCTCGCGTTAGCACCATACCACTCCATGCATTCCGTGATCGTCCGGATCTCCGCCTGCAGGATCGAATTATGGTCAGTCCCTGGATTCTCAATGTAGACCCCCAGGCCCACTTTGTCCTCCAGCTTTCATCCATCCGTGTAACATGATCTTCCAGATGGCAATACTAGGGTTCCGTCAATCCAAGACTGTGTCGATGGCAGCAGTGCCTCGCACTCGACTTCAAGGTTCATCCCAGGTATACGATCGGAAGCCTCTTCCCTTACCTCCAGGTTTCCTATCGTCGCCTCGATTATATCGTGATGGTATGAGCTGCTCCCATCCTCAATCCATTCTCCCATCGACTTAAGTCTCATAGCCGCAGTGGCTGCTTCTCACTTAATCTGTATGTCAATGGGTCGGATATCTAGAAGAGTCCCCAGTGTTCTAGTGGGCGTGGTCCTCATTGCTCCGCGTATGCCAAGGCAACATGTTCTCTAAACCTGTTGTATGGTCCTTATGTTGCACTTTTTCTCCATAGCAGTCCACTAAACTACTGAGGCGTAAGTAAGTATCACGCTCCTGTAGAGCCATTGGACTATCCTCGGATTCAGGCCCCATTTCGAGCCTACGGCCCGTCTACATAGTGCCCAACATCTGTGAGCCTTCTCAGTACGCTCCTTAATGTGGCACTTCCAATTCAGTCTTTTGTCCAAGATCACACCAAATTATTTGACCTTGTCAGATATTGAAATCGCCTTATTGAGGAAACGTAGTGCGTTAAATTCACCCATCTTCATCTTCCTCGTGAACAGGCATATTTCAGTTTTCTCTGGGATAACACTGAGACCTCTGGGTCTAGTCCAGTCATATGCCATATACAAGACCCTTTCGGCCCTTCTGCATAGCTGGTTCGGATCCTTACCCCTTAGAAGTATTATAACATCGCAGCAGATGGGATCAAATCCCTCCCCAGTCATCATCCGCAATAGGTCATTTATGGTGCCCCTCTGTGGCGTGCCACTTTCTCCCTTCTATTTATGCTATGGGACACACAATTTATCCAGTCTCTAGGGACTGGGTCCTCTCGGTAATGGTCTTAGGATTGGATCAGTGTGTCGGTCCGCACATTGTTAAAAGCCCCCTCGATGTCAATGCATACCGCCAGGGTGTACGTTTTGGCATCGAAGGATTCTTCTATTTTATGCACAATCTCGTGCAGGGCAGTCTCCACCGACCTTCCCTTGACATAGGCATGCTGTTTGTATTTGAGCTGTTCGCTGGATGTCCTATTCTATATTGTGGTGTGCACAATACGTTCCATGGTTTTGAGTAAAAAGGACGTAAATCTTATGGGTCTGCTGTAGGCCTTTGGTGTCGCATAACTTGCCTTGCCGGGTTTGGGTATACATACCACTCTTGCCTCCTGCCATGTTTTCAGAGTATATGCAAGTCCACGCTGTGAAAATTTTGGCCAAATGAGGCGCCAAATAGTCTGCCTGTTTCTGTAGTAACGCCGGAAATATTCCCTGTTCTTTAGACTGCATTGACTTTCCTGTCACTGCACTGCCTGATGTCATCGTTTTAGGTTCTTCGCCTAGTCTATGGGACAAAATTTTGTACAGAAATTCAATTTTGACAAAATTTTCTGGGGAAAAATATGTTGGCAAAATTTCCTATGAAAATAAAATTTTGAATGCGTTCTCCTGTACAAATAAAATTTTTATAAAAATTTGTTAACAGTTGACAACCGACCGTAAGACTTCGAGCAGCATTTCGAATGGAACTCATCAATTAAAATCCTAAGAAAACGTTTGGACGTCGTAAACCGAAATCTTATGTATAAAATCGAATTTGTGTTTGTCGGTTTGTTTGTTTGTTCAGTATATTTTCGCAGATTGTGTAGTTTAGTCTGGAAGGAAACATAGGCCATATAATTTTTTGATATCGGAAGGGGGGGGGGGTCCCCCTTACACCAAAAAGTACTACACAAAAATAAAAGTTGACCGATCGGGACAATATGGGATTCAAATGAAAGGTATTCAAGAGTAGAGTACGAATTTCATAAAAAAAATTGGATCCAAGCAGGTGGGGTGCCGCCCCAGCCCCAAAACCCCTTAAAATAGGTTTATTTGACAATCATGACAATATGAGACTCAAATGAAAGGTATTCGGGAGTAGATTACGAATATGGTCAGGTAGTAGGAATAGGCTTTATAATTTATTGATAACGGAAGGGGCGGACCCTCCACCGTTATCCTAAAAACACCACCCAAAATCAAAAGTGGACCGATAAGGACAATATGGGTATCAAATGAAAAGTATGCGGGAGTAGATAACGAATCTGGCATACAAATTCATGTCGAAGTATTGGGGGTTACCCCATCCCCCAAAAACGCCCAAAATGGGCACAATAGCCAATCACGGATATGTGGGACTCTCTTTGTTTGTTCCATATAGACTGAAAAACGGCAGAACAGATTTTCTCGAAATTTTCACATATTGTGTAGGTTGGTCTGGAAAGAAACAAAGGTTATATAATTTTTCGGTATCGGAAGGGGGACGGACCCTCCCCCTTAAACCAAAAACACAATCCAAAATCAAAAGTGGACCGATCGGGACAATATAGGTATCAAATGAAAGGTATTGGAGAGTAGAATACGAATATGGTATTAACAACTGAGTCTATGGCCCACCGGGCCGCCCCAACACCAAAACTCCCCCAAACAGACATATTGGACGTTCATTTCAATATGGGGCTCAAATTAAAGGTATTCGGGAGTAGATTTTGAATCTGGCATACAACATCAGATCGAAGTATAGGGGGGGTCACGCCACCCCTCAAAAACGCCATAAGACCCATTATGACTATATGATACTTAGCTGAACCGATTTTCTTAAAATTTTCATAGATTGTGTACGTTTGTCTGGCAGGCAACATAGGCTTTATAGGCCTTACCCCAATAACGCCACCCATATCCGAAAGTGGTTCGATGGGCACAATAAGGGTATCAAATGAAAGGTATTGGAGACAAGAAAAAGAATATGTTATTAAAATTTGGGTCCAAGTACACAACCCCAAAACTTCTCTAAACAGATATATTCGAAGTTCATGTCAATATAGGACTCAAACGAAAAGTATTAGGCCGTAGATTACAAATATGGCATAAAACATAAGGTCTAAGTAATGGAAGGTCGCCCACTCCCAAATACCCCCAAATGGCCATATTAGCCGACCATGGCTATATGGGACTCAAATGAAAGGTATTAGGAAGTAGAATACGAATATGACATTAAAATTTGGTTTCAAGTCTATATGGCGCTTTTCCACCTAAAGATACGTCAAATGGGTTATTTGACCCATTATGACAATATGGGACTCAAATGAAAGATATTCGAACGTGTTCAGCGTCATAGGCTACAATGGCTCGAATTCGATATCCGCATTCAGGGCGAAGTGTCCCACCCTACAAAGATAATAGAGAGTTAAAGAAGGAGCAGCGGAGTGGGCCCGGTTCGGCTAGTATCGTATATAAATTGAACAAAAGAAACCAAAACACTTTGTTTTAATTGACCTGCACCCGAAACTATCAAGACAGTCATAAAAAGACAAAAAGGTCATCTATACTCCTAGAAATCCAATATAGAAAGAACATTTTGATTAAATTTCCAGTAGAAAGAAAATTTTGGACAAAATATTCAATAGATATAACATTTTGTCAGATTTGCTTATATTTGGCAAAATTTTTATAGAAAAAAAAAATTAAAAATAAATTTTTATAGAAATAAATTTTTGAAAAATTTTGTCATAGAATAAAGGTGGTGACCGAATGTAGAAAATGTCCATGGGAATTTAATTAAGACAAAATGTCTTTCGGATATTTTCAATAACTAGCAAATATAAACCACTAAGGCATCTTCTAGAATTTCGACATCTCTTTCATCCTTCGCCAGCCCTTGAAATACCATTAAAATGTACCCAATTTCTGTAGTTCATGGTTCATATTTGCTTGACATCCTCCTACCCACTCCTACTCTTATTCATACACGTTTTACCAAATCAACCCTGACCTCTTGCCATTACGATGCATTGCTTCCAGTGCTAATATGGTACCATAAAAGCATTTCGCAGTTAAATTGGAATTGAAGAAAGTGCTGACTTTGCCGAAAGTCATAATAACCGAATGTCATTTAACCTCTGACATTGGTGTATGTGTGGTTTGTATATGTATGAGTGCCTGAATTTTTTCTTTCCGTACAGTATATTGGGAAAATGCTGAGTTCAAGTCTTTTTCGATGAATTCATAATTGGTTAGCATCCAATAGCAGTTTGTCTTTTATCATGGTGGGTGGCCGATGAATACCAAAATAAAATTGCAATGAGGTTATATTTTTTTTCCTGCGGTGCAGGGTTTTGGCATGACCCCAAACCAAACGACAAGACCACAAGCATTGCATATTAAAAACTATCTCAACAATAGTTTTAAATGCAATTTAACATGATTTTTGATTAAAATACGGTTTCTCCCTTTTTTTTTGAATTTTTCGAAATTTGCTTACTCACTTGAACGTTTCGTAATGATGGCGATCCATATTGCCGGTTAGGAAATCAAATACAGACATATCCATTAAATCCAAAAGGCGACGGCCTTCGTCATAAGGGGGAATATCACGAACCTGAAAACGGAAATAATAAGTATTAGATTTGGTTCTGAAAAAAAATAAAAGAAGTAAAAGCGTGCTAAGTTCGGCCGTGGTGAATTTTGGATACCCATCACCATGGATATTAACATTCTATTTTATTGTAACTCCACTACCATATCCATAGTTATATTTAAATAGAGGCTGTCTGGATCATATTTTATTCAGGTTCTGAGAACTCTTATACAATAAATCAGCTTTTTATGGAACTAAGTTCTAAATTGCAACATCGGTAGGTTAGGTTTGGATTAAGTGGCAGTCTACAATCAGACTCACTTAAATGTTTTCGTTCATTGTGATACCACAGGAACAGAAGAAGAAAGATGTCTTCTAGTTCCTACCGTTGAACTATCCAGATCGCTTTCAAAATCCCACTAACTTGCGAATGTTCACATCCGCTAAATCAGAGAGGTTCTCAAAGAAATGAGAACCTAAAGTGGAACTCCTTCTGACTGCTAGTGGGGAACACACACACAGAAGGTGTTCTATAGTCTCATCTTCCTTGATGTCCTCACAGCTTCTGCAAAAGTTGTTACTGGCAACTTTTAGTCTGTCAGCATGTTTTCCGATTAGACAGTGACCTGCCATGATGGACACAATGACTGAGACGACTGTTCTAGCCAATGACAGCAAAGCAGTAGACCCCTTCAAGTCTAGATTAGGCCACATAGAAATGCTCAAAGCCCCCTCTTTGTGACTATCTATCATTCGTTGTCCTTCGGGCCTGGTCCTGGAAACTAAGCTTACATGTCGCTAGAGGGGTACCCACAGATTCCAGTATCCCTGGAATGTTTAGCTTTAGAATTCCCTGGGATACCTCTGTGGTCCGGCACATAAAACAGATGATTTTTGTACTGTTCAGCCAACGCGTTGAGAGATCTGCGACAGTCGAGGGCGATGTTTGTGTTCAGAAATACGTTCTCCAGGGATTTAATGGCTGACTGGCTGTCTGAGAAGATATTTATACCAATCCTCGTAATGACATTATATCTTAGCCATTCCACCACTTCCTTAATTGCAAGGATCTCCGCTTGATACACCGATATGATCAGTTCTAGATATTTAGAGTACACCTCAAAGCCCACCTGGTCGTTTAGTTTGGAACTATGCGTATAGAAGTCTATGAAACTTCGGTTACCAGGAATATCGTGATTCCAATCGGTTCTATTAGGAATTACTGTACCACTAGTAATTATTATCAAAAAGCGGCTCAGGTAGGGTGTAATCCACACTGCCTGAAACATCGGATATTGTATCAAGGATAACACAGTGTCCGTAGCCGCCACATGACCAATGAGAAAGCTCCCTTAACCTCACGGTAGTGGTCGCTGCAATTTGGGTAGCCACAATGTCCAGAGGCATAAGATGTGGCATTAAATTCAGTGCATCAGATTGGTACATCGTTATATCTATATAGTCTGATCTGGGTCATATTTGGATCAGATTTCAAAGAAATCGGGTAATAAATAAAGCTTTAATGGGCTTTAGACCCTTTATCGGCTAATGACAGTCTGTAT
Source organism: Stomoxys calcitrans (assembly GCF_963082655.1). Lineage (NCBI taxonomy): Eukaryota > Metazoa > Arthropoda > Insecta > Diptera > Muscidae > Stomoxys > Stomoxys calcitrans. The sequence goes on along the minus strand of NC_081553.1, from coordinate 74,209,507 downwards.
GGCAGCTATTTCCAAGTATGATCCGATTTGGCCCGTTCAAGAAGTTAACCTGCGTGCAGCAAAAAGACATTTCTGTACCGAATTTCAGCTCAATATCTCAATTTTTGAAGGCTGTGAGTGATTACAACAGATGGACGGACAGACACACGGACATTAAAATCGCCTTAGGAATTTACGACGATCCGAAATATATATACTTTGTGTGGTCGAAAATGGAAATCTCGGTGTGTTGCAAACGGTATGACTAAATTACAATAATATACCCCCTACCTTATAGTGGGTATAAAATGCTTAAATACTCTAACTTTTACTATCTCCTTTGTAAAGTGGACATACTGGGGATGTGTTTTATGTGATATATGAAGAAGAAATGTTTACACAAATGGGCGAAATACGTACTACAAAATAGAAAAATTTTTATAAAAAAAATTAGAAAGACCCCTTAAAGTCTCAAAATGCAAAGCCTAGATCACTCATACGGGCTTATGTTTTTATACCCTCCACCATCATAGGATGGGGGTATACTAATTTCGTCATTCTATTTGTAACACCTCGAAATATGCGTCTTAGAACCAATATAGTATATATATTCTTGATCGTCATAACATTTTAAGTCGATCTAGCCATGTCCGTCCGTCCGTCTGTCTGTCGAAAGCACGCAAGCTTTCGAAGTAGTACAGCTAGGGGCTTGAAATTTTGTACAAATACTTTTTATACCCTCCACCATAGGATGGGGGGTATACTAATTTCGTCATTCTGTTTGTAACTACTAGAAATAATCGTCTGAGACCCCCTAAAGTATATATAAAGTATATATATGTATATATAGAGTAAAGCTAGCCGATTGAAATTTTGCACAAAGACTTCTTTTTTGCATCTTGACTTCTTGGGCCTCTAGAAGGCGCAATTCTTATCCGATTGGAATGAAATTTTGGACGACGTGTTTTGTTATGATATCCAACAACTGTGCCATGTATGGTTCAAATCGGTCCATAACCTGATATATAGCTGCCATATAAACCGATCTTGTGTCTTGACTTCTTGAGCCTCTAGAAGACGCAATTCTTATCCGATTGGAATGAAATTTTTTACGACGTGTTTCGCTATGACATCCAATAACTGTGCTAAGTTAGATTCAAATCGGCCAATAGCCTGATATAGCTGCCATATAAACCGATCTTGAATCTTGACTTCTTGAACCACTAGAGGGCGCAATTCTTATCCGATTTGAATGAAGTTTTGCACGAAAATCGGTCCATAACCTGATATAGCTGTCTTATAAACCGATCTGGGGACTTGACTTTTTGAGCTTCTAGAGGGCACAATTCCTTCCGATTTGGCTGAAATTTTGCATGACGTATTTTATTATGACTTTCAAAAACTGTGCCAAATAAGGTTCAAATCGGTTCATAACCTGATATAGCTGCCATATAAACCGATCTGGGAACTTGACTTTTTGAGTCTCAGGAGGTCGCAATTATTATCCGATTTGCCTGAAATTTTGTACGACGGATCCTTTGAACATACGTGTTTATTATGGTCTGAATCGGTTTATAGCCTCATACAGCTCCCATATAAATCGATCTCTCTATTTTACTTCTTGAGCCTCCAAAGGTAGCAATTCTTTTTCAAATTGGCTGACATTTCTTTTCTTTTATCCTTTTTTTGCCTAAGAAGATATGCCGGGAAAAAAACTCCACAAATGCGATCCATGGTGGAGGGTATATAAGATTCGGCCCGGTCGAACTTAGTACGCTTTTATTTGTTATTACTGGAGGTCGGATGGGATTGTATTTAAATGGACCAAATCGGTACATGTTTTGGTATAGCTGCCATATAAACCGATCTTGGGTCTTGATTTCTTGAGCTTCTAGAGGGCACAAATCTTATCCGATTTGGCGGAAATTTTGCACGTGGTGTGTCGGTATCACTTTCAACATTTGTGCCATATATGGTTTAAATGGGTTCATAACCTGATATAGCTGCCACATAAACCAATCTCCCGATTAGACTTCTTCTAGAGATTCTAGAGAGCGCAGTTCTTATCCGATTTGGCTGACATTTTGCACATATCGTTTTGGCACAACTTCCTACAACTGTGCATTTAAGTATGACTTGCAATAACTGTTCCAATTATGATGTAAATCGGTTGATAACCGGATATAGCTGCCATTAAACCATTCTGCCAATTTGACTTTCTGAGCCTCTAGAGGACGAAATTGTTACTCGATTTGCCTGAAATTTTGGAGCGTGTGTTTTTCTATGACTTCTCATAGTCATGACAAGTACGGTCTATATCGGTCAATAACTTGATATACAACAACAAATTTTGTTCATGGAGAACATTCCACTAAGGAACAGGGGCAAACTTCTCACATATCAATGAGTGCAGTCCGGTTCAAGTTTAAGCTCAATGATAAGGGGCCTCCTTTTTGTAGCCGAGCCCGAACGGGGTGCCGCAGTGCGACACCTCTTCTCACATATCAATGAGTGCAGTCCGATTCAAGTTTAAGCTCAATGATAAGGGGCCTCCTTTTTATAGCCGAGTCAGAACGGCGTGCCGCAGTGCGACACCTCTTTGGAGAGAAGTTTTACATGGCACAGTACCTCACAAATGTTGCGAGCATTAGGAGGGAAAACCACCGCTGAAAATATTTTTCTGATGGTCTATCCAGGATTCGAACCTAGGCGTGCAGCGTCATAGTCGGACCTCAGCGCTACAGTGGCCTCCGTATAATAATTTGATATAGCTCATATATATTTAAAAGTCATTGAAAGAATGTGGCAAATGCTATCCATGGTGGAGGGTATAAAAGATTCGGTCCGACTGAACTTTGGACGTTTTTACTTCATATGTCCCCTAAACGCATGCAAAAGATATTTTGCACCAAACAAAATTTGTATCCTCCACAGCAAATTTTCTAAAAAATTCCGAGTTTAAAATTCCCATTGCCCGATATGGGTATTTTAGGATTTTTTTTTAAATAAATTTCGGGCAGAATTAATTTTTTGGTTTTTTTTTAATGATGTTTTTAGCTGCAAAATTCGAAAAAAATTATTACGATGTCTCCATTCGTTTTTTAATTAACATTTTTTCAATAAACTTTGCAGCCCGAACAATTTTTCGAAATGTCAAAGTGACCATATTTAGGGCTCCGCCTATAAATGCCCAAATCAGATAGGGCCTTGTAGTTTTGCACACAATATTGATAAGCTTTAACAGCTTTAGCAATTTTAAATTTCAACGAGTCATCCCAATCGGTTAGCAAATGGCATATATTAACTATTGGGTTGCCCAAAAAGTAATTGCGGATTTTTTAAAAGAAAGTAAATGCATTTTTAATAAAGCTTAGAATGAACTTTAATCAAATATACTTTTTTTAAACTTTTTTTCTAAAGCGAGCTAAAAGTAACAGCTGATAACTGACAGAAGAAAGAATGCAATTACAGAGTCACAAGCTGTTAAAAAATTTGTCAACGCAGACTATATCCGCAATTACTTTTTGGGCAACCCAATAGTTTTTTTTTTTTCGATTTTATCACATTGTGTCGTGTGAACGAGAGCCGTATGGCGACCATAGCATAGTTCATGGTATCAAAATACAACGGGTCCGTCATGTTGTGGGAGCGAATGAAGAAAATTCAACGAATAAGTCTTTTAAAAGCGACGACTATAGAATACGCATAAGGGGAAATCCAAAATTCCAATGAAGAGACCAAGTGGAAAAAGACATATCGAAACCGGGTGTCACAGATTGTAGAAGGAGCTTTACTGCTTGGAAATCTATTTTTCGTTCGGCTAGAGTAAAAATTGTTCTGTAATGCCTAACTATGACTTAAAATGTGCATTCCATCTCAAATTCAAATTTCATCCAAATTCCTATATTTGCGATTACTTTTCCTTAATTTATACAGCATTGCAGTAAAAGTTTTAGCTTAAATACGAGTATCAACTAAAGATGAAAACAACCCAAAAATATAATCCACCTGCAGACAAGCTTGCTGTCATGCAGCTCACCCACTCCTCGAAATAGAAATTGGAAACCCCTGAAATGCGTCAAGATTATTACCCTCTATCTATTCTACGCTAATGATTCGAATTACATTTTAATTTCACTGCAGAGTGTTATCATCATTCGACTTCCCTTCAAATAATCCCCGTTGTGATATCATGCTATCCTTGTGCTAAGCAGGAGAGATGTTATCTCTGGCACTTGCTGACTGACTGGCTTCGAGCTTGGAGTTTTTTCTCCTTTTGTGTATTTTTTGGTTAATTGTCACCAATAATGTTTGCTTTGCCTGGCGGCAATTAAAAATGAGCACTCCCTAGCGTTGACTTACGAATGTTGGAATCCATTCTAATGACTTTATATCAAAAGCAATTAAATTTGATTTAAATTAAATCTTCATTTTGTTTCTCCTGCAGAGAGAGAGCGAACAAACAGTGACGGAGGGTGAAGAATGAAAAACGACGCCAACCATAACATCATTTTTATGAATGCAGTTTATGCCAACATTACCTCTTGAATACCTTTTTTAATTTGCCTTTCAGCGGACGAAAGCTAATGATTTTCTTTTTTCTTTGTTTTTTTTCCCATCATTTAAGGTTTATGCAACGTTTATAAGTGGCATATTAAATTTTAATACTGCGGCAGTTAGTTTACATTTGGTTCCTTTGTCTTTTTTTTCATAGCCCGTTTTATTTTTGCGTTTGTCTTAACAACTTTCTGATTCTCTACTCTGTTTAATATCCTTGCACCTTTATTGGCTCAAAGTTCCCCTTGTACCGACCTAAGTGCGCTCGGGCATCCACCAACAGAAAGAGAGACGACCACTGCCACTACCACTACCACTACCATCACCATTGCCATGCTTTTGTGTGAAGTCAAGTTCTTTATTTGCTCATCTTATTTCAACATTTTATTTGTTTTTAAATTAATGGAAATTAGCAAAAGTAAAAACAACAACGCAAACTGTAGTATAGGAACTGTGGCAGAAGGCAAATAACACAAAATGAAGAAGAATAGAATAGACAGGAGAGTGAAAAAATTTGAAGGAAAAGAAAAATGAAAGCAATAAAAAAAAACTCTGGCAACCTCCCCCAAACGAAATTTAACACCACTAGCGCTATTCACAAGAGCCATGAAAGGGGGGAATGATAAGTAGATAGAGAGAGAGAGAGAAGAAAGAGAGAAGTAAAAGCTCAACAATGGCGTGGTAGTTGCACTGAGTAGGGTAAGCTCCTATTAAATGGAAGAAATGAAATTTTTATCAGTAGAATCGGATTCTCTTCTTGAAACACAGATTTTTATAACATTGGCCCTGAGGAGAAATAACAAATAAGCTAAAAAGGGAAGACTTCTTTAGGCTACAAAACATTTTGTAAAACGCTTCTTCTTCTAGGAACCGAACAAGGATGATCGAGAGACCGGTTTATATGGGCGCTATATCAGGTTATAGATTGATTTGGACCGTACTTGGCACAGTTGTTGAAAGTCATAACAAAGCACTACATGCTCCATTTCAGCCAAACCACACAAAAAAGCGGCTTCTAAAGGGCTCAAGAAGTCAAAGCGGGATATCGGTTTATATGAGAGCTATACCAGGTTATAGACTGATTTGGACCGTACTTGGCACAGTTGTTAGAATAACATAACAGAACACTATATTCAGAAATTTAGCCAAATCGGACAAAAATTGTGGCTTCCAGGAGCTCAAGAACTCAATTCGGGAGATCTGTTTATATGGGGGCTTCCAGGAGCTCAAGAACTCAATTCGGGAGATCTGTTTATATGGGAGCTGGGAAGTTATAGACCGATTTTGACCGTACTTGGCACAGTTGTTGGAAGTCTTAACAGCCAAATCGGACAAAAATTGTGGCATCCAAGGGCTCAAGACGTCAAATCGGGAGATCGGTTTATATGGGAGCTATATCAGATTATAGACCGATTTGAACCGTACTCGGACAAAAATTGCGGCATCCAGAGGCTCAAGAAGTCAAATCGGGTGATCGGTTTATGTGGGAGCTATATCTAAATCTGAACCGATATGACTTATTTGCTATCGCCAACGACCATCATTAATATAAAGAATCTATGCAAAATTTCAAGCGGCTAGCTTTAAACGTTCGACCTCTATCGTGATTTCGACAGACGGACGCCATTTCTAGATCGACTCTGATCGTCGAGACGACCAAGAATATATAAACAGAATGACTAGATCGTGTTTTGTTTCACTGTCAAACACCTTCAATTTGGTATATAATTTAACCATGAACTGTCTTACAAACGAACAACGCTTGCAAATTAGTGAATTTTATTATCAAAATGCATGCTCTGTTAAGAAAGTGACATGTGGTTTCAACAAGACGATGCCACATGCCACACAGCATGTGTAACAATGGACTTATTGAGAGGCGAGTTCGGTAAACATTTTATTTCACATTCGTGACCGGTTTATTGGCCATCTAGATCGTGCGATTTATCGCCTTTAGACTATTTTTTGTGGAGCTATGTTCAAGCTCATGCCTATACAGATAAGCCCGCTTCAAGTGACGCATTGGAAGTCAACATTTCAACAATGTTAGAAAGCGTAGGCCAAAATTGAACTAAGGGGATGGACTATTTGAGGCGCAGTCACGGTCAACATTTGCAGGAAATAATCTTCAAACATTAAATTATATGGACCGTACCATAGATTCAAATAAAGATTTCATGCATTTTTCTGAATTTTAAGTTTATTTTTTTATTACCCTTTACTTTATGGGGTCTTAGACGAATATTTCGAAGTGTTAAAAACGGAATGAGGATATATGTATACCTCCACCATCCTATGGTGTATGGTGGAGGGTATAAAAAAGGAATAGAATCAGGCCTTTAGTGACCTATGGACTATTAAAACCAGTAAGGAAAGGCAAAAGTCGGGCGGGGCCGACTTTATAAATAGTCGGCCCCGCCGAAATAAAGAAATAGAATCAGGTCTTTAGGGACTTCTGGACACTTTGGGAAAATTTGCTATTAAAACCAGTAAGGAAAGGCAAAAGTCGGTCGGGGCCGACTGTATAATACCCTACACCATCGAGAATACACACTATTTTCAATACATGGAACCTATGCTGAAATCTATGCAGACTTTAATTTTGCATAGCTATTGAAAAATTGAATAGAACCTTGTAAGATTTTTTTACGATAGGACCCTACACCGGTTAAAGACCATATCGCATGAAAGATATATGTGGGAGCTATATCTAAATCTGGACCGACTTTGATGAAATTTTGCATACGTATTGGGACGTTAAATAAAATGTCTCGTGCTAAATTTTGTACAGATCGGATAAAAATTGTGGCTACTACAGCATTAAAAAGCCATATCAGATGAAATATATATATGGGAGCTATATCTCAATTTGATCCGATTTTAATGAAATTTTGTCCACGTATTGGGACGTTAAATAGAATGTCTCGTGCTAGTTTTTGTAAAGATGGGATCAAAATTGTGGCTATTACAGCCTTAAAAGACAATATCAGATGAAAGATATATATGGAGGCTATATATAAACTTGAACCGATTTTGTCTACTCATATCTACTCAAACTTTTGTATAGATCGGACAAAAACTGTGGCTTCTACAACCGTAAAGACCATATCGGCTGAAAGATATATATATGAGCTATAACAGAATATGGACCGATTTTTATGAAATTGTTCATATGAGGACGTTAAATAAAACACATCGTGTTAAATTTTGTAAAGATTGGATCAATTCAATTGTGGCTTTTACAGCCTTAAAAGACCATATTTGGTAAAAGATGTATTTGGGAGCTTATTTAAATCTGGTCCGATTTTGGCGAAATATTTCACACGTATGAGGACGTCAAATAAAACATGTCATGCTAAAATTTTTAAAGATCGGACCAAAATTGTGGCATTTACATGCCTAAAAGGCCATATCGGGTGAAAGATATATATAGGAACTATATCTAAATCTAAATCTGAATCTATTTTGGTCTTCCTTGGGTCAAAGAAGTGGCTTGTGTAAAGTTTTGTGACAATCGGGCTAAAAATGCGACCTTTACCTTCATCACAAGAATACATGGACAGACAGACGGACATAGATTAATCGAATCAGGAAGTGATTCTAAGCCGATCGGTATACTTGTCGATGGCTCTAGCTCTTCTCCTTCTTGGCGTTGCAAACAAATGCACAAAGTTATAATACCCTGTACCACAGAGGTGGTGTAGGGTAAAAAATGTAAATTTTATCCACTAAGGAAAAGGGGGAAAACTTCTCACATAGCAATGACTGCAGTCCGATTCTAGTTTAATCTCAATGATAAGGGGTCTCCTTTTTAAAGCTGAGTTCGTACGGCGTCCCACAGTGCGACACCTCTTTGGAGAGAAGCTTTAAGATGGCATAATACCTCACAAATGTTGCCATCATTAGGAGGGGAAAACCAACGATGAAAATTATTTCTGATGGTCTCGCCAGGATTCGAACCCAGACGTTCAGCGTCATAGGCGGACAAGTTAACCTCTGCGGTGGCCTCCGGTGGTGAGTCTAAACACCTTAACCTGTTTTGGGCTATAAAAGACCTTCTAATCTTCGTCTGTCGGGAAGTGGTCTTGTTTCTAAACAGCTTACTTTGTCCAAAGTAGCATCTGTTTGCCAGTATTATTCTTCGCTTTATCTCAAAACTGGTGTCATTCATTTTGGTTACGGCGGTGTAGAGTTAGATAAAGTTACTGACTGTCTCAAAGTTGTTGTTCCCAACTTTCTCCATTTTCTTTATCTGCTCGGTTGTGCAAGGCTTTTTGGGAGTTCAAACCAACCATTTCGTCTTATCTCCATTTACTGCCACACCCATTTTCACTGACTCTCTTTGGATTCTTTGAAAGGCTGCAGTGACCGATACATGACATCAATGTCGTCGGTATATGCGAGTAGCATGTGTTGTGAGTAGAGTGCCATATCTATTCACATCTGCATCTCGTATAATCTTCTCCAAAAGGATATTAAAGAGATCACACGATAAGCTGCGTCCTTATCTGAAACCTCGTTTGGTATTGAATGGTTCGGAGTGATTCTTTCCTATTTTTACTGGGGAACATGTATCAGCAAGTGTCATCCTGCAGAGTCTTATTAATTTTGCAGGGATACCAAACTCAGACATGGCTTAAAATATCTTTGAACGTATAGGGCTATCAAAAGCGGCTTTGTAGTCAACAAAGAGATGACAGGTGTTAATTTGTCCTTCTCGGGTCTTTTCCACGATTTGGTGCATTGTGAATATTTGGTCGAGGGTGAATGTAGCAGGTCTTGATAGGGCACAATTATCTCATCGACTTTAAGTTGTAATCTTTCACACAGTACGCTCGAGAGTATCTGGTATGCGATGGGGAGGAGACTTATTCCTTTGTAGTTGGCACATTCCGTCTTGTCCCCTTTCTTGTGTACGGGACATAGTATTCCGAGGTATGCGTTCTTCTAGACAGATTGTGCAGATATGCTGATGCATTCGCCTTATCAGCGTGACGCCAGCGAGTAACCCTTCGGCTCTTGCTGCCTTGTTGTTCTTTAGATGGGTCACTGTTACTTGGGTCACTGCTACTTGGAAGTTAAAGATGTAGAGGCATAAAAATAGTCAGACGGCCGAATGTGGTCGCCTTAATATATGTATATATAGAGATGGAAGTGGATATATCGATGTGTTTAAGCGAAATGACAAAGAAAATACTCGTACTCTTTCCCTAAAAGTATAAATTTTGTCATTTCTTCAAAACTATCGAAGCGCTATCCCAAAATTCGACAAATATATGGGTTGCCCAAAAAGTAATTGCGGATTTTTTAAAAGAAAGTAAATGCATTTTTAATAAAACTTAGAATGAACTTTAATCAAATATACTTTTTTTACACTTTTTTCCAAAGCAAGCTAAAAGTAACAGCTGATAACTGACAGAAGAAAGAATGCAACGAATGAAAAAATTTGTCAACGCCGACTATATGAAAAATCCGCAATTACTTTTTGGGCAACCCAATAATTAAATTACCGTATAACGCTCCTTATATAAAATTAATAACTACGCCAGTTTATAATCACACAAATTTTATAGAAGAATTAAAGCTACCAAGTATATGTGTATGCGTTCATTGTGTTTTTTTTTGTTTAATAAAAAACTTACCATAGAACAATAGTTGGCATCAGTTTCCCACTGAGCCTTCCTGCGTTTATGATATGAACGGCGCCATGGATGACGCCAAACCTGCAATGAAAGAAAAACCATAGAACGAAAGGAGAATGAGAAATGGGTTCAGCTAGAAATGCAAAACAAAAAGAAAAAAAGTCCAAGAAATAGAGGCAGAAGAAGACGAACTAAACTAAAAGCAATTAAATACAACGTTTTTTGTTGTGTTCTTGATAAAGGCAGCAATGGTGGGTGTGAGGTTTATGCTGATGCTTGTGTTAGGTGGGTGTGTATCCGTGGCATATCCGTTTCCTGCATGATGTCTATGTTTATGTGTACGTCGGAAGGTTGGTGTGCATTATGGGTGTCTGTGTGTGTGTGTGTGTGTGTGTGTCTTATGTATATTTAAAAATTATAAGCTCAACGCTTTTGTTGTTAAATAAACTTTCATACCAATGGCTTTTAAATTATAGAATTTGTTGGAAACCTTGTATTTTTAATCGCTTTGGTGAAATTAATTTAACACTTAAATGCTTAAATTAAAAATATTCACTTTCGCATAGGATGGTAGAGAATGAAACTGTTTATATACATAGACATCGGAATTAAATGCATTGAGGTCAGCATATTCATAGAAATTATGGCCATAGGCAATAAACTTGCCATAAAAAAGCTATAAATAAATAATCAACTTTTTAATTCTAGTCTGTGGCAAAGGGTTAAGTGCAAGTGACATTTTAACCAGCGATGTTGTTGTGTACGATTCCCAAAATAGATTTAAATTTGATTTTGGGTTCAGCTAGAAATTAGTTTGTTTTTGGACATAGCTTGCGGCTTAAATTGAGATTTTGGAAAATTCGGAAAAAGTTTTATTTGAAACTTTTGTGTTCAAATTTCCATACCTCTTAGGTTTCACAAACTTCCAAACCAGGTATATAAGGGATTGCAAAGACGAGGGTAAAACGAATTAAAGTGATTTTACGTAAAACATAACCATCAGATAACAATAAGTGAGTTTTTGGGAATTTTCGAAGAATAATAAAGTGAACAATTTATTAATCGAGTTAAAATGGTATAATTATGGTATCCTCTCAAACACTCCAAGAACTGCCTCGTCTGCTTTCACAAGTACCCATACCTCAGAACGGTATAACAACACGGATAGTATCTGTGTCTTGTATAGTGTGATCTTCATCTGTCGAGAGTTGGCCTTGTTTCTAAACTGCTTACTCAATTCAAAGTAGTATCTGTTTGCCAGTATAATTCTTGGCTGTATTTCAAAACAGGTGTCATTTGTTTCGGTTACGGCGGTGCCTAGGTAGATAAAGTTGCTGACTATGTCAAAGTTGTGGTTCCCAACATTCTCCATTTTCTTTATCTGATCGGGTTGAAACCATCCATTTCGTCCGATCTTCATTTACTGCCCAACCCATTTTCACTGACTCTCTTTCGATTCTTTCAAAGGGTGCAGTTACTACTTCCGGTGACCGACCTATGATATCGATATCGTCGGCATAGGCGAGTAGCATGAGCTCTCTTGTAATTAGTGTGCCATATCTATTCACATCTGCATCTCGTATAATCTTCTCCAGCAGGATATTAAAGAGATCACACCATAGGCTGTCTCCTTGTCTGAAAGCTCGTTTGGTATTAAATGGTTCGGAGAGATTCTTTCCTATTCTTACTGAGGAACGCATATCAGCAAGTGTCATCCTGCAGTGTCTTATTAATTTTGCAGGAATACCAAACTCAGACATGGCTTGAAATACCTTTGAACGTAAAGGAGTATCGAAGGCGGAACGAAGGTGTTGGTGTTGATTTGTCCTTCTCGGGTGTTTTCCAGGATTTTGACGCAGGGTGAATATTTGGTCCAGGGTGGAATATTTGGTCCAGGTCTAAAGCCGCATTGATAGGGCCCAATTATCTCATTGACTTTAGGTTTTAATCTTTCACACAGTAGGCTCGAGAGTATCTTGTATCTGATGGGGAGGAGACTTATTCCCCTGTAGGTGGCACATTCCGTCTTGTATCCTTTCTTCTGAACGGCATATAGTATGCTCAGATTCCCATCTTCGATTACGAAAACATGTTCTTAAAGGGGGTTTATTCAGCACTATACTTGGCTCAAATATGGGGAGCTCATATAGGACAACGGCCCTAATGTCATCTAAAGGGAAACCACACAGGGCCATACTATTGTACTTCTAATCCCAGGACCTCTAAGTTGTGAGTTATTCCTACAAAGCCTATTCTACAAGGAATCCAACAAATCAAAATTGTCGGGAGGACCAACGTGGAGTAACAGCAGTGTTGTCAGATTAGGGAAAATTTCCCAAACCGGAGATTTTTTTTCTTGCTTGGGGACAATTTTATCTCATTTTCTGATTTTGATAAATTGGATTGCAAAAAAGAAAAATTGGGAACTTTTCTAGGGGAAATTCCATTAGCTTCATCATAAATTTTTTGGGTATATCAATTTTACTTATGTTTAGTGCTGGACAATACTCTTGCATTAGGTGTGATTTAATAAAAACCATATTCAATACACTGTTGTTAATGTCGAACCATATCTCCCGAAATGAGAAATTGTACATGAATATGATAGACATAAGCTTTCGTTCATCAGAATGCATTGGTTTTCTGGTACTAAAGATGGAATTCTTTTTGGAATTTTGGGTATTTCACTCAAAAAAATCCAGCACCGTAAATAACAGCTATAGTGTAAAAAATTTTTACTTTAAAGTCAACTTTGCCGGGGCCACAGTAGTTCAGATGTTATCATGTCCGCCTTTGAATCTGAACGCCTGGTTTAAAATCCATCAGAGAGAGCATCAAAATATCCTCTCCTAGTGTAGATGACACTTTTAAGGTAGCTTACCCTTGGGAATCAGCCATGCAAACTTTTCTACTTACGAACTCGCCAATCAAAACGGAGGGCCCTTGTATTGGACAACACTTATTGATAAGACAAAAGTATTTTTCCCGATTTTCGAGCAAATTTCTGTGTTGGGGAGCTAAAAGGAATGGGCCTGGAAGTCTGTGTCTTTCTCTATAGAAAATACCAAATACACTGAAAACAAGTAAAAGCATGCTAAATTCACACGGTTCGAATCTTATATACCCTCCAAAATGGATAGAATTTGTCATATTCTTTGCAGTATATGTACTGGCAGATGTAATTATAAGACTTCACTCTGTCGCACTGCGGCACGCCGTTCGGACTAAAAAAAGGATGCTCCTTATCATTGAGCTTAAACTTGAACTGGACAGCATTGACATGTCAGACGTGTGTTTTTATTCCTTAGTGGAATCTTCATGGGCAAATTTGCATCTGCAGGACTTAAATGCCTTGTGTCCAGATTTACTACTGTCACAATTCAGAGATATACAAATTCGCATATAACAAATCAGTCAAAATCATTTGTGTCCATGCCCCGACAGGGCACAATGACGAACAGACCAAGGATACATTATATGAGCGCCTAAAGAGATCATATGAACACTGTCCCATACAAAGCATTGAAATCTAGTAAGCAGACGGGCGGAATAGTAATTCTTCATGAAGGAACGAGAAGACATTGCAACATCTTGATATTCACAAGGCCAAAAGTGAGAATTGATCAAGTTGTGATAAATGGAAAGCATTCATCAAGCGTGTCGGACGTTAAATCCTTTAGAGGTGTCAATATTGAAGCGGATCATTATCATGTTGCAGAAATGATTCGCAAACGTCTAGGCGTATTGAGAAAAGTACCATCTGACAATACACGGAAAACAAGACGTCGAAAAGCTACAAAAGGAATAGATGACAACGGCATACTCAACTCGACTTACCGATGATACGAGGGTTGCCTTATATATTTCGGGATTATAGAACAAAAACAAATATTAATAATGTCGCAATGGCAAACCATTGCCCACTCTATGGAAAATGCCGTGAAATCCTTATTCGGTATCACAATCTAAGAAACCCATGGTATGACAAAACCAGTAAGGAAAGGCAAAAGTCGGGCGGTGCCGTCAAGCAAGAGAAAATCCTTCCTGACATATTTCGAGAGAATCGATTAACAAATGACCATTTGATTGCAATATTATTGCATATCGGACGTGAAAATATATATGAGAGATATGTCTAAATCTGAACCGATTTCGAACAAACTATATAGATATTGGGGAAATCGTCGAGGAAGGCATTGTACAAAGTTTTGGAAAGCTTGGTCAATAAATGAGCTTGCAATGACTCTAGGAGTGAAAATCGGGCGATATATATATATGAGAGCTAAATCTAAATCTGAACCGATTTCTATAATATTCGCCAGTAATGTCGAGAGTCATAAGAAAATCCATCCTGCCAAATTTCGAGAGAATCGGTTAACAAATGATTATTTAATTGCTTTATTACTGCAAATCGGACTAATATATATATGGGAGCTATATCTAACCCTGAACCAATTTTGAACAAACTTTCTAGATATTGTGGAAGTTGTCAAGGAAGACATTGTACAAAGCTTTGGGAAGATTGGTCAATGAATGCGCTTGCAATGGCTTGCAATAGGTGTGAAAATCGGACGATATATATATATGAGAGCTAAATCTAAATCTGAACCGATTTCTATAATATTCGCCAGTAATGTCGAGAGTCATAAGAAAATCCATCCTGCCAAATTTCGAGAGAATCGGTTAACAAATGATTATTTAATTGCTTTATTACTGCAAATCGGACTAATATATATGTGAGAGCTATCTCTAAATCTGAACCGATTTCGAACAAACTTTATAAATATTGTAGAAGTCGTCGAGGAAGGCATTGTACAAAGTTTTGGGAAGATTGGTCAATAAATGAGCTTGCAATGGCTCTAGGAGTGAAAATCGGGCGATATATATATATATATATATATATATATATATATATATATATATATATATATATATATATATATATATATATGGGAGCAATATCTAAATCTGAACCGATTTCTGTGAAATTCACCAGTAATGTCGAGGGTCATAAGAAAATCCATCCTGCCAAATTTCGAGAGAATCGGTTAACAAATGATCATTTTATTGCATTATTACTGCAAATCGGACGAACATATATATGGGAGCTATATCCAAATCTGAACCGATTTTTTCCAATTTCAATACGCATTGTCTCTAGGCCGAAAAACATGTCTATGCTAAATTTGAAGACGATTGGAAGAAAATTGCAATCTGTACTTTGTTCACATATTAACAAGGACAGACAGACGGACGGACAGACAGACAGACAGACGGACAGACAGACAGACACACAGACGGACGGACGGACAGACAGACAGACGGATATAGCTAAGTCCAATCAGAAAGTGATTCTGAGTCGATCAGTTTAGTTATCAATGGGTCTATCTCTCTTCCTTTTGGGGGTTACAAACTATTGGGTTGCCCAAAAAGTAATTGCGGATTTTTTAAAAGAAAGTTAATGCATTTTTAATAAAACTTAGAATGAACTTTAATCAAATATACTTTTTTTACACTTTTTTTCTAAAGCAAGCTAAAAGTAACAGCTGATAACTGACAGAAGAAAGAATGCAATTACAGAGTCACAAGCTGTGAAATTTGTCAACGCCGACTATATGAAAAATCCGCAATTACTTTTTGGGCAACCTAATAATTCACTAAATTGTAATACCCTGTACCACAGTATTGGTCTAGGGTATAAAAGCGGAATAACCACAGCGAAATTTTTTATGATGCATTTGACCAGGCGTTTCGCGTTAAAGAAGGGCCTGCAAATATATGCCTCACTGTGACCCCTAGGTTCAAAATGCTCTTTAAGCTGTTTTCACCCAGTTTAAAATGACCATAGCACAAAATTTTCTTACTAAAAATTTTGCCAGGTGGTGTATCCGTGTCATACTTATGACAAATAATTTCATTTTACCTTTGGTAACATAATTTTGGCAAACAGTATCTAGGAAAACGCATTCTATGATATGCGCCACAAAGTAGCAATAAAAAGATTTGCTACAAAATTAATTTAAAACGCAAAGGAAGGCAAAAAACGTTGCACTAAAATTCCATAGAAAAAAAATTATTGTATAAATAAATGGCAGATTATTCGCAACTTCTCCATTTCCATGACAATGACGACTAATAATATCCGCGAAGAAAATACCCACCATTGTCCTTCAAGCATATCCTTCTTCTCCTCTTTTCTACTCTCAGTCTATTCCTTGCAATAAAATGCAAATATTTTCTTAGCCTAAAATCCGGAATATTCCGGCTAACAATAGAACAACAGCCATGGCAGCTACTTGCAGGTCGTTCGCTGCAGATATGAATGTTTAAAAAAATAATTTCACAGTGAATGGGGAGATCCTACAAAAAAAAAACCGAAATATTATTACTTTATGCGCAGCGTAACGTAATTTTTTCCTTTCATTGGTTGCAGCACAAAAACGAGTTGCAATCAACACAAAAAAAATCAACCTTTACCTCCTCCATTCTTGCCTTTTCCTTAAAGAATCTGAGAACAAAACTCTTTTTCTTTTACGGTGTACTTTTCTTCTGCACGCTAAGCTAAGCTTCGCTGGCAGCCAGCACCACCTGCCTTTCATCTGCTGTTAACTTGGCTTTTGTGTAGCAAAAATGTTATTTGTGGTCTTGCAGCAGCAGCAGCAGCTGTAGCAGTAACAAGAAGCCAACATAAGAAATGACAACAACAACAACAAAATGGATTACCATTGCATGCTGTTGGATCTGCTGGGGCATTATTGGCGGTGTGCGTAGCTGCTGGTGAGGATGTTGCATGTCGAGAAAAATAGTTGGAATAGCATAACCACAGGTTTTGTTGCAAAATAGAATGAAAAGCTGCTTCCGAAGTTTTGCTGCTTCGCCAAATGAGAAAGAAAAGTCCTTGAATGTATCTGCCCAAGAGATGCCAGATTTGAAGATTTGTTGAGAAGTTTTGAAGAGTTTTATAACCAAAGCGAAATTTGTATTTTTTTGTAATTTTTAAAGCAGCAGACGCTTTTTTAAATACTTTCTGATTCCAATTTAAAAGATGGAGGGGTATGAACTTTTTTCTATATGCAAGTGAATGCATTAAATTTTTAAGACATTCTATTTTGAAGTAATCTGGCAACCTTTATATGCTCAACTACATGAAAAAGTGCTTGGGAGCGCTGCTGTTTTGTGTAATGACCGGGAGAATTACAATGTGCCCTCCGGCCAGGAATGCAGTTCCTTTTTAACAGATTCTATACACTGGGCAAATATTAAATTGCTTAAAAAATTAAGTGAAAAAAGTCCCACCTCCCCCCGTCCTCCCACCATCTTCTATGGCAGGAATATTTGTACACAACAACAACAGCGGTAAGAAAATAAGAAAAGCAATAAGATTTGCAACATAACAACCGGAAAGAAAGCTGAATGAATTACTGCAGTGTTGGCAAACCCTTTGTGTCCGAAAAGTGCCTTTTCTTTATGTGCGCAAATTGAGGACAAAAGGAAACATTTTTAGAGAATTTGATAGAAGGTGGGCACTACAAAATAAGCAAAATTGTTGGTGAATGAATTAAATTGAAAGTAAATTTTCAAGACCTAAATTAAAAATTATTTAAAAAAAAACGAAAAAATATCAAAACGGTTTATTAAGGATAATTTCGTTTAAGGAAGCTATAACGAAACGTGGACCAATTTGGTCTATTTACGATATCAACCGAATCCTAATCCTAAGAAGTATCTGTGCGAAGAAAATAGCTTCACTTTTTCGAAAGTTACTATGCTTGAGGTCACCGTAGCGCAGAGGTTAGTATGTCCGCTTATGACGCTGAACGCCTGGGTTCGAATCCTGGCGAGACCATCAGAAAAAAATTTTCAACGGTGGTTTTCCCCTCCTAATGCTGGCAACATTTGTGAGGTACTGTGCCATGTAAAGGTTCTCTCCAAAGAGGTGCCGCACTGCGGCACGCCGTTCGGACTCGGCTATAAAAAGGAGGCCCCTTATTATTGAGCTTGAATCGGACTGCACTCAAAACTTGAATCGGACTGCACTATGTGAGAAGTTTGCCCCTGTTCCTTAGTAGAATGTTCATGGGCAAAATTTGCAATTTTACTATGCTTCCGACAGGTGGACGGACAGACATGGTTATATCGACCTAAAATGTCATGGCGATCATGATTGTATAGACATTGAATATGGATCTGCGACCCCATAACGTATATATATAAACTGGATCGTCCCAAAATTCTGAGTCGATCTAGCCGTGTCCGTCTGTCGAATCACGACAGAGGTAGAAGGCGTAAAGGTAGCCGCTTTTAGTTTCGCGCAGATACTTCTAATTAATGTAGGATTTGGCTAAAATTTGAAAAAAAGACTTATGCTGTGACTTCCAACATCCTCGTCAAGTATGATCCGAATCGGTCCATAAACAGATATAGCCCCCATACAAACCGATCCATCGATTTGACTTCTCGAGCCTTTAGAAGCCTTAATTTTCATACGATTTGGCTGAAATTTGGAAAAAATACCTAAGTTGTGACATCCAACATCAACGTCAAGTATGATCCGAATATGTCCATAAACAGATATAGCCCCCATATATACCGATCCCCGGATTTGACTTCTCGAGCCTTTAGAAGCCTCAATTTTCATCCGATTTGGCTGAAATTTGGAACAAAGACTTGAGTTACTACTTCTAACATCCATGCCGAGTATGATCCAAATTGGTCCATAAACAGATATAGCCCCCATATAAATAAACCGATCCAGCGATTTGACTTCATGAGCCCCTAGAAATCTTAAGGTTCATTTGATTTGGCTGAAATTCGGAACAAAGACTTGAGTTACTACTTCCAACATCCTTGCCGAGTATAATTCCAATCGGTCTAAAACCAGATATAGCCCCCATATAAACCGATCCCCGGATTGGACTTTTTGAGCAGCTAGAAGCCTCAATTTTCATTCCATTTGGCTAAAATTTGGAATAAAGACTTCAGTTATGACCTTCAACTTCCATGCCAAGTATGATCCGAATCGGTCATTTAACAGGTATAGTCCCCATATAAACCGATCCCCGGATTTGAATTCTTGAGACCTTAGAAGCCATAATGTTCATCCGATTTCGCTGAAATTTGGAACAATGACTTTGGTTGCGACTTCCAACATTCATACCAAGTATGAACGGAATCGGTCTATAAACAGATACACCCCCATATAAACCGATCCCCGGATTTGAATTCTTGAGACCATAGAACCCTCAATTTTCATTTGATTTGGCTGAAATTTGGAACAAAGACTTGAGTTATGACTTCCAACATCCATACCAAGTATGAATGGAATCGGTCTATAAACAGATATACCCCTATATACATCGGTCCCAGTATTTGAATTCTTGAGCCCTCAGAATCCTCACTTTCCATTCGATTTGGCTAAAATTTGGAACAAAGACTTAAGTTATGACTCTTACATCCATGCCAAATATGATCTGAATCGGTCTATAAACAGATATACCTCCCATATGAACCAATCCCCGAATTTGGCTTCTTCAGCCCTTGGAAGCCTTAATGTTCCCCCGACTTGACTGTAATTTGTCTGAAATTTGGCCCAAAAACCTATCTTATGGCCCTCAACATCAGTGCTAAGTTTTATCCGAATCGGTCAATATGATATAGGCCTCCTATATACCGATATCCCCATATGACTTCTGAAGACGAAAATAATTCAAATGCAAACTTAGTTAATAAGGGTGCATTTTTTGCGGAACCTATGTTGGTGGGTACCCAAGATTCGGCCCGACTGAACGTAGCATGCTTTTACTTGTTTTTTATATATTGTAATTAATTTTAAATTATTTATATAATCCCATAGTGGTTGGTATGTGTTGCTATCTTTGGCTTTCCTTTTCCATTTGCATCTCCGATCATTGAGCTCGTCTCGAGAGAGAAACAAACAGAAATTTTACAATTTAATGATCAGGCGCAAAACTTGAAAAAAAAAAATGAAAAATTCGGCAGAACCCGGCCAGGATTCGAACCTGGGCACACGGAGCAACAGCGAGAGCCATTGCCGTTATCTTAGCGTTCGAAGCCATCAATACAACTTCCTACAGATTAACAAAATCATGTGTGGTACGGAAGAAGTGTAATTTGTCACAGAAAGAATGTCTGTCATTACACAGAAACACATGCATTGGGAAAAAGTACAGCTAAAAGACAGGATTGTCGAGCTTGGTTAATGTGGTAATTGTATCATATATGCATTTTCGCCATTAATACGATTCCAATACAACATACCAACGCACGGCCCTTGAAGCCATTATACCTAATATGTTTGAGAAGACTTCTAACCAAAGACGAAACGCGTCCCATAGTGGTTGGTGTGTGTTGCTATCTTTGGCTTTCCTTTTCCATTTGCATCTCCGATCATTGAGCTCGTCTCGAAAGAGAAACAAACACAAATTAATTTAAATTTACCAATAATTTGACAATAATGACGAAGTTATTATACCCTCATGCTATGATGGAGGCGATGGACCGAAAAAAAAAACAAATATGAACGAAAAAGTTGTTTTATGGCTGTCTGCAAGCAGACTCCGTTAGTCAATTTTTGTCCATTGTGATACCATGGTATTTTTGTAGGTACTGTAAAAACACAGGTGTTTCCTCTAGGTACCCCGCAATAGTAATGGCATACACCATTTCACGAAGACAAATACTTGAAAAAACATTCCTTGTTCGCAAAATGCTTGTAATTATCACAGTATCATTGAAGCGACGAATGGTAAAGCTGTCGTTAACGGCAGTACCTTAGTAAAGCTGGAATCGAAATGAAGACCGAACTTTTTCGGTCAACAATAAAACTTCAATAGATAGAGAATGCGGAGTTGAAATGAATATCTTGTACAGAAACCGAGAATGTGATGAGGAAATCGGTAGAGTATTTTTGCTAAACTCTCGGTGTCCGATTGTAGTGGTGACTAGGAGACTTCCGAAACAATGTCTAACCGCAATAATTAACGCATAACGCCCAGCCAGAATGAGATCAATGTAGTAGTAAACCAGGTAAAGAATATCAAGTTGAAGCGGGATAAGTTCGGGCGAGCCGAATATTATATACCCTATACCATAGATGGAGGCCTACGTAGCGCAGAGGCTAGCATGTCCGCCTATGACGCTGAACGCCTGGGTTCAAATTCTGGCGAGAACATCAGAAAATAATTTTCAGCGATGGCTATCCCCTCCTAATGCTGGCAACATTTGTGAGGTACTATGCCACGTAAAAACTTCTCTCCAAAGAGGTGTCGCACTGCGGCACGCCGTTCGGACTCGGCTGTAGAAAGGAGGCCCTTTATCATTGAGCTTTAACTTGAATCGGACTGCATTAATTGATATGTGAGAAGTTTGCCCCTGTTCCTTAGTGGAATGTTCAAAATTTGCAATTTGCAATACCATAGATCGTCAAGCTTTTTTAATTATTTTTCCAGTTGATTTATATGAGAGCCAGAGACGTAGCCAGAGGGATAGGTTATTGGGCCCGAGCTTCCCAAAATTCCTATTTTTCGAATTTTAGCTCGTATACGTACTTACTATTGTTTTCTAGATCTAATATGCCTTCCCCCAAAATAAACTACTGACTACGTCCCTGATGGAATCAATACTAGCATATAAACCGATATGGACCATACTTATCATAGATGCTGGAAGTCATAACAAAACACTATTACACTTTTTAGACACACCGTTTAGGCACTACTCCCTTAAGGGGCCCAAGGAGTAAAATCGGAAACTCGGTTTATATGGGAGCTGTATCGGGCTTTGTATCAAACTGGACCGCTATGGGTAGGGATAATTGAGGTCATAATGTCAAAACTGGATAAGAAGTACGCACTCGGAGGTTAAAAAAGTCGGGAAATTGGTTTATACGGAAGCTATATTAGGTTATGGTTATGAGAAAGCCACCGTGGCGCAGAGGTAATCCCCTTATAAAAAACGGCTACATTTCATGTTAAAACTGTTGTTAAACCAATTAGTGTCGATATGAGACACACCCTTCGGACTAGCCATAAATAGTAAGCGCCATATCATTGGGCTTAAACTTTAATCTTTTTCCTTAATGAAATGATCATAAAAAATTTTGTATTTCATTAGTATCTCGTTATGGACCGGTTAGGACCATTCTTGGTATATATATTATAGGCCTTATGAGAAGTCGTTTTGCTATATTTTTGCCAAATTGAATAAATATTGCAACTTCTATAGGCTTAAGAAATAAAATCAGGTGATCAATGTCCTAACGATAAAGATAAAGCGAAATTTTTTTTAAATCTAATAAAACAACATTAACATTATGTAAATGGTGGCCACGGCTCCGGTTCAAATAGCTGGCAAAATATCGGTGACACTACGATATTCTTTTGTCTGAATATCGATTGATATTTTTCCTATCGATATTATCGGCAAAGTTTATCAAATCGGTAAAATTTTTCAAAAATAAGTGAAATAAGTGATACGATACCTTGCGCCTATAGAGGGCGCAATTTTCATCCAATTGGGCAACATTTTGTACAATGAATGAATTATGCGGTCTGTGATATTGATATTGCTTCTATATAAATCGATCTCCTGATTTTTACGTCTCATTTTCGTTTGACATATAGGTGATGCGGAATTAACGCTAGTATCGATATTTATTTTTAAAAATATCGAATGTTATAATTATCCGTCGGTTTCCAGCTCTATCAACCAGTCCATTCATAAGGTCCCATTTTGCACCACTGGTGTTGATGGTTACGTTTCTTCCACGGTCGTCTTTGAAGAAAAATGGACCGATGATGCTACCAGCCCACATCAAACTTTCGTTTTTCTGGATGCATTGATAACTTTTGTACGCAATGTGGCTGCTCTTTAACCCAGATGCAATAGTTTTGTTTATTGAAGTCTCCGTTAAGCCAGAGATAAGCCTCATCGCTGAACAAAATTTTTCAAATAAAAACAGTGAATTTCCCATGAGCTGATGTCACATGCCAAGAAATTTGATAATAAATGTCAACGACTTGTTTTCGTTGCTCGTTTGTGAATCCATGACGAAATGGCAGAGTATACTGCACACTTTTCACTTTCACAGGTAATGTTTGGACACAATTATCAACTAGTGGCATGAACTTAAATCTTCGATGAAGTACCATCCTACAGCATTGTGAAAAACGGGTAATGAATTCAGTCGTACGCTCAAAGTCGAGTTCTATGAAGGTCGTCCAAAAATGCCGTTGTACCACAGAACATTGATACCATGCGTGAACTTATAATGCTTTTCTTCCACCGGCATACATTTGATGTTGCATGAACACCTTGCCTTAAACAAAGTTTGTTCTCATTGGATTTCGCACAATTTGACAATCGCTCAAAAAAGGCTCGTGTTGACGAGTTCGGAGAAATGTTGAAAAAATACGATCGTGGTGCTTCAAAATACGTTTATAAGATTGTCACAGGTGGTGAAACGTGGATCTATGCATATGAGCCCGAAACAATTCAACAATCGACCGTGTGGATCTTTTAATACGACCTAAATATAAAGAATGTTGTTCATGAATGCCTGTTTCTTTGGCAAATCCGGTCATGTGGAGACTGTTCCGCTTGAGCAACACACCACAATTTGAGTGTTTGAAGTCTTAGGAGAAACTCGAAAAGCAAACTAGACAAGACGAATCATTGTTCACCATGTCAATGCGAGCTCTGATACATCGGCTTAAACCAGCGCCTTTTTGATTGGCCAAAACGTCGTCATGTGGCGACTGTTCTGCTTGAGCAATGTAGGACGGTAGATTCTGAGTGGTACATCACAATTTGAGTGTTTGAAGTCTTGGGAGAAACTCGAAAAACTAACTAGAGAAGACGAATCATTGTTCATCGTGAGAATGAGAGATCTCACACATCGCCTCTAACCACAGCCTTTATGACCGGTCAAAACGTCGAATTGAGGGGTCATCTACCATACAGCACTGACTTGCCACCCAATGACATATTTTTAATACCCTCCAAATTAAGAAAAAAATAGGTGGTAAATGATTTTTGTCGCCAGAAAATACTGTTGAATCGTTCAATTGCCATGGTTTGGAGGGGGAAAAGAGATTCAACGACTGGTTTTTGATGATATAAATTTGCATTTTTTTTTATTGGGCCAGAAATTTATAAAACAGCCATTTTACATATCCTGTTAGGGATAGGGCTGCCCCCGACATCTGGTCTCAAATTTGTAAACCTGGTTCGTAATCGACTTCGTACTAATTGTTAATTGAGATCCAGTTTGTATCGTAGTGGGATTTTTTGGTGATGGAACGGACTCTTAGCATCAGATGTGTACTCTACTTCCAACATAATACCAATGTTGCACCAATCGGTTGTTTATGTTGTAGCCATAAGCTCCTGCAGCTGAGCATACTCGTTCCGGCCCATAGGACAGATCGCCGTGGGAACAATGTGGTCATTCGTTATTTAAAGGTGCCAATAAATCGCCTTGTCATATCGAACATCAAAGGCACCAGTATTTGTGCAAGAGCCGGTGCCACCAGGCATCTCGCTGAGACTCCCCGCTGATTGTTTGCGACTGCCGTTGCAGCTACTCCGCATGGAGCATTTCACTATTCGCAACCTGTGGACGCGCCCAGTGTCTCGCAGCCAAGCTTCTCGTGACAGCAGTGATTTGTTCCTTCTTTAACTCTCATATTCCTTGCATTCAAGACCTGCATTGTCATGGCCAGTAAATAAGTCCTATCTTGTGGGGTGGTGCGTTCCCAAAGACACTTAATCCCGAATATGAATACCATGTCGTGCTCTACACCTAAATATATTTTATTTGAGCCCCATATTGTCATAGTCAGTAAAAGCCCTATTTGGAAGGTGTTTTGAGGACAGAGTGGATCCCTAGACATTCGATGGTGAAAGTGGATATCGATTTCGGACATAAAAGAATGTGGTACCCTATTTTCACCATTCTACCATGAAAAAAAAATGGGCTCATCCGATTTTGAAACTGTTTTTGGGTTGGTCTTTGGATTGGTCTACCCGTATCTGACATGTAGAATTTTTTAATACTTCTATATAAATTTTTTCCAAATTTTCCAAAGTTTTGTCACTTGTCACAGGTTTAAGTTTGTTACTGCTGTGATATTTCAATAGATTAAAAAAGTTTTTTATTGGACTGAATTTTGTTAAAATTTTTCTATTTTACAAATAAAATTATTCGTCATAAGACAAATAAAAAAGCTCTTTTGGCTTTCAATGACTTAAAATTTAGTTTTTGAATATGTTTATACCCTACACCACTTCTGTGGTATATTGATAAGTACTCCGATCGACTCAGATTCAATTTCTGTTCATGTTAATTGTGTACAAAGTACATCCGATCGTCTTAAAATTTGGTACAGATAAAGAGATAAAGCCTATTGAAATTGGAAAAAATCGGTTCAGATTTGGATATAGCTCCCATATATATGTTCGTCCGATTTGCAGTAATATTAGAATAAAATGGTCTTTTGTTAACCGATTTTCTCGAAATTCGCCGGAGGGGTTTTTTCTCTTGACTCTCAATATTACTGGTGAATTTCATGGAAATTGGTTCAGATTTAGATATATCTCTCATATATATATATATCGCCCGATTTTAACTTCTAGAGTCACAGCTAGCGCATTCATTGACCAATCTTGCCAAAATTTTGCACAACGCTTTCCTCGACGACTATTACAATATCTGAGAAGTTTGTTCGAAATGGGTTCAGATTTAGATATAGCTCCCATATATATGTTCGTCCGATTTTGAGAAATATTGCAATAAAATGATAATTTGTTAGCCGATTCTCACGAAATTTGGCAGGATCGATTTTCTTATGACTCTCGATATTACTGGGGAATTTGATAAAAATCGGTTCAGATTTAGATATAGCTATCATGTATGTATGTCGCCCGATTTTCACTCCAAGAGCCACTGCAAGCGCATATCTTGACCAATCTTACCAAAATTATGCACAACGTTTTCCTCAACGACTATCACGTTATCTGAGAAGTGTGCTCGAAATCGGTTCAGATTTAGATATAACTCCCATATATATGTTGATCAGATTTTGGGTAATTTTCAATAATGTGTCGTTAAAGTTTTAACATATTTGGTCCAAATTTCATACGGATTGTTTAACAACCCACCTGAAAACTTCCGCCGAGGTGCATCCAAATTGGAGCTCCCACATTGTACCTATAGAGCAGGTGTAGGGTATTATACAGTCGGCTACGCCCGAATTTTTCCCTTCGTTACTGGTTTTATTTATTTTATTATTTTTAATTGTTATTTAAATTTTTTCTTTTTCAAATTAGGCGTTGGGATTCTAGCCATAAAGTATTTTTTTTTTGTTCTACAGTTTAACCCTTTTCCCCACACAATCCCGATTTCATTTCATTTCAATTTGTTAAATATCACCCTATCGGGATCTCTATAAAATATATGTTGCGGTGATGAAATGAAATAAATCTGATCAACACGCTCCCATTATTTAAAGGCAGCGTTCTCCTGGTGTGTCAGGGGATGCGCACAACATGCCACACTGACACCAAAAGGAAAATTAAAAACGAAAGAAATAAACCTTAATTGAAAAATTGTTTGGCGTAAAAAGTGCATTGAACGTCATCTGGTGGTGGCAATGAAGGGGGACAGAGCATGTTTATCTACTTGGAATACATGGGTAGTATGGGTTTGTGTGCCTTCAGGACTTTTTGAAAAGATGTTTACCGCATTGGTTGTGGTATTTCAACCACAACTGCATATAAATCACTTATAAAAATTCCTTGTGAAAAAATATAGACTTTTTATACACTCGGCAACAACACAGAAGGCAAGGCTGCAAGAAGAAAGGAATGCTTATATGTATGTGTGTTAAATGTGTGAGTGTGTATTTGTTTGGGTGTTTTCTGTCTATCTTTATCTCAACTCTTTGCTACAATGCTGCGACTAAAAGTATAGAAAATTGCCGGACATGTTACATGACGTCCAAAGGAACTTATCAAATATTTATTTTAAACTTTTGTACTTTCTGCCTTTTTGAGAATGAATGTAACGGTCATGCATATGGTCAGTAACGAAGAAATGGCAGTTGGAAACCAATACAAAGAAGGCACCATACTAGCTAGGAGTCAAGAAAATGAAAACAGTTTTGGTTTTATTTTTAATTTTTTGGTTTTATTTATCCATGGACACTACCATAGAAGAAGGAGTATACGCAACACGCTCATATGTATGTTGCAAGTCAATTTAAAATTTTGAGAAGAATTTTTTAAAACTTTGCCAAAATCTATCTTCCATCTATACATAAAAAAATTAAACCAATTTTCTTGAAATTTTCACAGACCGCGCATAATGATAACGTAGTGGAAATAGGGTACCAAATTTTTTGATATCTTAAGGGGAGCGGACCCTCCCCCTTACATTAATTTTCAGAAACGCCAGATTTCGGAGATGGTTGGTGCGATTTAAGCAAATTTTGTGTGCTCGATTATAGTAACTAAAAAACAAAAATTTGTTATCTTAATTTAGGGTGGGTTGCCCAGGGGGGCCACCCCACCCCAAAAACTACCAAATATATATATAGACCAATCACGTCAATATGGGACTCAAATGAAAGGTATTTGAGAGTAGAAAACGTTAGATATCCAAATGCGGGACCAAGTGTTTGGCGGGCCACCCCTTCCCCAAAACTTCGCAAACAGGACTTTTTTACTGACCATAGCAATATGGGACTCAAATGAAAGGTCTTTGGAAGTAAAGCAAGAATCTGATAATAATATCCGGGAAAAAGTGTCTATGCGGCCACCCCACTTCAATAACACCAACCAAATAGGACGTATTTGCTGACCATTGCCATATGGGGCTAAAATAAGAGGTATTTTAGAGTAGAACACGAATCAGATATATATTTTCAGGCCCAAGTCACTGAGTGGCCGCCCAATACCCCAAAACACCCCCAAACCGGACATGTTTGCTCACTATGGAAATATGGGGCTCAAATGAAATGTATTTTGGTATAGACCACGAATCTGATATCAACATTCGGGACGATATTTAGGTTAATCCTTTCGACAATAAGCAAAATATCCTGTTTTAGTGAGGTGAAAATCCACATGTGCTTCACGAATCACGACTTCGTCCACAATAACGGTTTGGTGCGGTTTGCATGTCGGCGGTGTCATTGGGCCGTTACCCTGAATGGACAACGCAAAGGTAATTTTTTAAGAGCTAAAAGAAAGTTTTTCAAAAAAAAAAAAAACCACATAAAATTCAGAAAAATGCATGAAATCTTGTAAGCCACCGTAGCGCAGAGGTAAGCTTGTCCGCCTATGACGCTGAACGCCTGGGTTCGAATCCTGGCGACACCATCAGAAAATAAAAAATGGTCTAAAGGCTTTAATCTAGGCGGCCAATTGACCGGTCCCGAACGTGAAATAAAGTGTTTACCGAATTCGCCTCTCAATAAGTCCATTGCTACGCGTGCTGTGCGGCATGTGTCACCGTCTCGTTGAAACCACATGTTATGCAAGTCAAGCTCTTGCATTTTGCGCAAAAAAAAGTTTGATATCATCTCACGATAGCGCTCACCATTCACAGTTACGTTACGATTCGTATCATCTTTGAAGAAGTACAGTCCAATGATGCCATCAGCCCATAAACCACACCAAACTGTGACTCTGGATGTATTAGTAGCTCTTGCAAAGCTTCTCTTGCATGAAAGTGCGTAAGCTATTTAAACCAGTGTTGCCAAAAAGATAATGGCTACAAAATCACCATTTATATGGCCTGAATTGAAAGTTATGAACCTGGACGACATGTGGTTTCAACAGGACGGTGCCACAAGCCGTCATCCATGAATGTTTTGACGTGAAGCTAATAATAAAGTTTTACACCCACCACCATACGACGGCGGAATACTAATCTAGACATTCCGTTTGTAACACCTCCAAATATTGATCAGCGGCATCATAAAGGATATATGTTCTGAATCATCTCGACATTCTGAGTCGATCTAGCCGTGTCCCTCCGTCTGTTGAAATCACAATAGCGGCCAAACATGTAAAGCTAGCCGCATGAAATTTTGCACAGATACTTCCAATTGATGTAGGTCGTTGGGGAATGCAAATAGGCCAAATCGGTTCAGGTTTAGATATAGCTTCCATATAAACCGATACCGCGATTTGACTTCTTGAGCCTCAAGAAGTCTCAATTTTCATTCAATTTGACGAATCGGTCTATAAACTGACATAGCCTCCATATAAACCGATCCCCAGATTTGAATTTATGAGTTCTTAGAAGTCTCAATTTTCATCCAATTTGGCTGAAATTTGGAACAAAGACGTAAGTTATGACTTCCAATAACCATACGAAGTATGATCCGAATCGGTTTTTAAACAGATATAGCCCCCATAGCAACCGATTTTCGAATTTTACGTCTTGAGCCCTTAGATTCCAATATCCATACAAAGTATGGTCCGAATCGGTTTTTAAACAGATATAGCCCCCAAAGCAACCGTTTTTCGAATTGTACTTCTTGAGCCCTTAGAAACCACAATTTTCATCCGATGTGGCTGAAATGAGGAACAAAGCCTTGAGTTATGACTTTCAATATCCATGCCAAATATGATCCGAATCGTTGTATAAACAGATATAGCCCCCATATAAACCGACTTCTTCAGCCCTTAAAGCTTCAATTTTCACCTAATGTGGGTGAATTTTGACCAAAAACCTATCTTATGACATACAACATCAGGGCAATGTTTTATCGGAATCGGTCAATATGGTGATATAGGCCCCCCTATGTACCGATATCCCGATATGACTACTTGAGACCAACAAAAAATTCAAATACAAATTCAATTAATAAGAGTACATTTTTAGCGGAAGCCATGGTGGTGGGTACCCAATATTTGGCCCGTTCGAATCTTGGCGAGACCATCAGACCGGCGACACCATCAGAAAAAAATTTTTAGCGGTGGGTTTCCCCCTCCTAATGCTGGTAACATTTGTAAGGTACTATGCCATATAAAACTTCTCTCCAAAGAGGTGTCGCATTGTGGCACTCCGTTCGGACACGGCTTATCATTGAGCTTAAACTTGAATCGGACTGCACTCATTGATATGTGAGAAGTTTGCCTCTATTCCTTAGTGGAATGCTCATGGGCAAAATTTGCAATGTGTTTCTCAAGCCATAGAGTGAAAACGATTCGTATTGGCCTTACTCAGCACCACCTTTTCTTGTTTGCTATAGCCAGACTCATTCGCTTTCCATTCATCCTACTCGCCTCACCTACTCTACCCATTGTCGGAGTTTATTGATATTTTGTGCTTCAATTTAATGCTATAATTTTCTTTTTGAGATTTTTTTTTTTTACTTTACTTAGAATTTCTTCTTAGTTGGATTGTGTGAAAAACATTCCAGACACATAAGTTAGAAAATTTGTATAAATATTTGAAAAGTTAACATGGCGAGTTGCTCATCCATGCCTTTTCATCTCTCCGCCAGCACTCACACCAGAGTTTGGTTCGTTTAGAGAAAAGTTTTAACATTCAGTGTTTTTGTAGAAAAAAAAAATGTTTCTTACTTTTATAGACAGGTGTGTTCTACCACAAAAGCTAAGAAGTAAAATTTTTGTTTTGTTGCAACAAACTCTTAAGATAAGCCAACTTTAAAGACAACAAACACAAAAAAGCAAATTCTTACAGGTTATTGATCACTTTCATACACACACGCACACACACACACAGACACCCAACACTGGTACATTACATAAGAGGCTGTTGTCTTTTAAGTGCTCCCTAATTCTATTCCAGCAATCATTAATAATTTATGTTGAAATTGCTAATAAAAATTGCATTAAATCTGTGTGAGCGAATCAGCTTGTGTAGGTGTGTGTGTGTGTGTGTGTGCATGTATAAGAGTGTATCACTGAGCCGATTATCTTGGAAGATAGATGCTTTGTAATACTTGGGTACACTCTACCAGGATTACATTTGTAATATTTGGGGTTTTGTGTAGGTAGAGTAACTACATTTGTGTTTAGTCGCTTGCGTGAGTGTGTGTCGCATGCTTGAATGAGTGATTAGGATATAAAATGTTAACCTTTAAATGGCAAAGTATATGTTTTTATTTACTAAGAAACTTTGGGTCATAAGACTGTATGTTACTCTGCGTCGTTTATATTCTCTGGACTTGGAAAGTCAAGACGGAATCTTATACATCCACTACCAAATATCCCATTTGCCAAGTTCTAAACATTTTTAATCATTACCGAAGTTTAATGGAATGTTATAACAAGATTGACATGGATTTTTTTGGTTAAGAATTGCTTCTTGTAGGTACTAGGGAAGTTCAATCGAGAAATCGGATTTTATGGGATCTAGTCAGGTTATGATCTGATACTGATCATAGCCTGGATGTCACCGTAGCGCAGAGGTCAGCATGTCTGCCTATGAAGCTGAACGCCTGGGTTTGAATCCTGGCGAGACCATTCGAAAAAATTTTCAGCGGTGGTTTCCCCTCCTAATGCTGGGAACATTTGTGAGGTACTATGCCATGTAAAACTTCCCTCCAAAGAGATGTCGCACTGCGGCACACCGTTCGGACTCGGCTATAAACAGGAGGCCCCTTATCATTGAGCTTAAAACTTAAATCGGACTGCACTCATTGATATGTGAGAAGTTTGCCCCTGTTCCTTAGTGTGTTCATGGGCCAAATTTGCAAAAATTTTACTGATCATAGCCAGAATGTTGAAGTCATAATAGGAATCTTAGTGCTAAATTTCAGTCCAATCGGAGGCGAATTGCCACCCCAGGAATCCAATCAGGAGATACGAGGGTTGCTTTTTATATATCGGGATTAGAGAACACAGACACAAATATTTATCATCGAAAATCGCTTTATTGTTTTTCGATTTGTCGAAGCACTTTTGCCACACTGATTAAGGTATCTCCAAATCATGCATTCTGAACGCATCAACCTTTTTTTCAGGTGTTGAAAAACGTTAACCTGTCATTTAATTTTTTACGTTCGGAAATAAAAAGAAGTCATTCGGTGCCAAGTCAGTACTATATGGCGGATGACTCATCAAATCGATGTTTTGAGTGC
Source organism: Stomoxys calcitrans (assembly GCF_963082655.1). Lineage (NCBI taxonomy): Eukaryota > Metazoa > Arthropoda > Insecta > Diptera > Muscidae > Stomoxys > Stomoxys calcitrans. The sequence goes on along the minus strand of NC_081553.1, from coordinate 74,177,190 downwards.
TCAAAAATGAAGTTGTTTCGTATTTTTGGAGCATTTCTTTCAACCAATCGACACGAGCCTTTTAATGAGTGATTGACAAATTGTGTGGAATCCAACGGTTAAACTCATGCATTTTTTAATGTATGCTGGTGCCAGTAATGCCCAAGGCTGTCTCAATCTCACGATAGGTGACATGACGATCTTGCAATATCAGTTGGCGCACAGCATCAATGGCAGTTGGAACAGCAACTGATTTTGGACGACCTTCACGAAATTCGTGTTGGAGTGAACTACGACCTCGATTGAATTTACCATACCATTGATAAGCAAATTTGCGAAATGTTTGCCCATGAACATTCCACTAGGGAACAGGGGCAAGCTTCTCACATATCAATGAGTGCAGTCCCATTCAAGTTTAAGCTCAATGATAAGGGACCTCCTTTTTATAGCCGAGTCCGAACGGCGTGCCGCAGTGCGATACCTCATGAGAGATTTTTTTACATGGCATAGCACCTCACAAATGTTGCCAGCATTAGGAGGGGAAAACCACCGGTGAAAATTTTTTCTGATGGTCTCGACAGGATTCGAACCCAGGCGTTCATCGTAATAGATGGACATGCTAACCTCTGCGCTGCGGTGGCCATCGATAAGCACTTGCCCATAATGGAGCTTCGTCGCCAAAAATTGGGAGCTATATCGGATTATAGACCGAACTTGTTTTAGCTAAATTGGATAAAAATTGCGGGTTGTAAGGGCTCAAAAAATCAAATCGGGAGTTTATATGCGAGCTATATCTAAATCTGAACCGATATGGCCATTTGTAATCCCATCAATAAAAAATATTCACGATTTAATTTAATTGTTTGGGCGAGATTAATTTTTATACCCACCACCGAAGGATGGGGGTATATTCATATTGTCATTCCGTTTGAAAAATCCATCGAAATATCCATTTCCGACCCTAAAAAGTATATATAGTCTAGATCAGCGTAAAAATCTAAGACTATCTAGCCATGTCCGTCAGTCTGTCTGTTGAAATCACGCTACAGTCTTCAAAAATAGAGATATTGAGCTGAAATTTGGCACAGATTCTTTTTTGTCCATAAGCAGGTTAAGTTTGAAGATGGGCTATATCGGACTATATCTTCATGTAGCCCCCATATAGACCGATCCGCCGAATTAGGGTCCTAGGCCAATAAAAGCCACACTTATTATTCGCTTTTGCTGAAATTTGGGACAGTGAGTTTTGCTAGGCCCTTCAATATCCTTCGCTAATTTGGCTCAGATCGGTCCAAATTTGGATATAGCTGCCATATATACCGCTTCTCCGAGTTAGGGTCTTAGGTCCATAAAAGCCACATTTTTTATCCGATTATGCTGAAATTTGGGACAGTGAGTTGTGTTAGTCGCTCTTACATACTTCTTCAATTTGGCCCATATCGGTCTAGATTTGAATATAGCTGTCATATAGACCGATCTCTCGATTTAAGGTCTTGCGCCCATAAAAAACTCATTTACAGTCCCAATTTGCCAAAGTTTGGGACAGTGAGTTAGTTTAAGCGCCTTGACATCTTTCTGCAATATGGCACATATCGGTCCAGATTTGGATATATCTACCATATAGACCGATCTCTCGATTTAAGGTTTTGGGGCCATAAAAGGCGGCATTTATTGTCCGATTTCGCCGAAATTTGAGACAGTGAGTTGTGTTAGGCCCTTCGACATACTTCCTCAAATTGGCCCAGATCGGTCCAGATTTGGATATACCGCCATATAGACCGATCCGCCGATTTAGGGTCTTAGGGCCACATAAAAGCCACATTTATTATCCGATTTTGCTGAAATTTGGGACAGAGAGTTGTGTTAAACCCTTCGATATTCTTCTTCAATTTGGCTCAGATCGGTTGAGATTTGGATATAGCTGCCATATAGACCGATCTTTCGATTTAAGGTTTTGGGGCCATAAAAGGCGAATTTATTGCCCGTTTTCTCCGAAATTTGGGACAGTGAGCTGTGTTGTGTATGATTCAGATCGGTTTATTTTTAGATATATTGTAGCTACTTAAAATTCCATTATTTTGTTATACACAATTGAACAATGACTTGTACTTATAAGTATTTGGTCCAAATCGGAATATATTTCGATATAGCTGCTATGCGGCTTATGGTATGCATTTTTCCCTGGATTTTGACGAAAGGTGGTTTACATATATACCCAAGGTGGTGGGTATCCAAAGTTCGGCCTAGCCGAACTAAATGCCTTTTTAATTTTTTAAGTTACTGTAAACAACACAATTAGCGCACGTATGTCAAAACGTTCTGAGTACGTATGATCTGTACGGAACATCTGTTGGAATTGAGATTAAAAAAAAACCCGCTTACTGCCTTCTCCTGACGCAAATCCAAAAATTTCAGAAAAAGTTTCAAGAATGGAGTTGGAGTATAAACAAGCGAATATCTCCTTCGCTGGCCTAAGCCTGCTTCAGTTTGTTCGCTGCCACCACAATTCTCATAATGAAAGTTTCTAAACTTTAACATGCTAAACGGTTAGTGGAAACCCCGGGAAATCCATGATAACCCATAACTTGATCCCAGAATGGAAAAAATGAGATTTTTAATTACAAAGACAACATGGTATATATGCACCGAATAGCTATATGAATGAGCTAAGCTCTCGGGTCGTAAGCAGTTTTTACCTGTCCTTAACAAAATGGCGTAATAAGCGGTTCTGATGGCACTTATAATTTTATTTTGTCTGCAAACTCTCCCAAGCGTCATATCCTTAAAAAATTTTTAAATTTTTTTAGGAATTCTTAAAAAGTTTTTCCACACCAAAATTTTAAATGTTAAAAACCCCAACTTAAGTCAAACCCCCTCTTTTCTACTCTATTTCTATTTTTTTTTCAAATTTATGAACAAGTGGTTCAATAGCTCAAAGTCTATTATGACATCTTTCTGTGGTCATTTGAAAATATTAAATATGTACTTGTCTTCAACAGACACACCGTTATGATAATTCGCATAAGGATAAGGCACTACGTTTGCTAAGCAAAAAATAAATATAACAGCTACCTTGTAGGACCTGGTCCTTTGAAGTTCAACCTTTTGTTAAGAGGTTACCTTTTTTTACTCATTTTCAGTTTTTTTCTTCCCTGCTTTTTGTTAACTGTTTAACAATGAACAGATCTGCAATTCAAATAGCTTCCCTGTTTGGCTCTCGCCCACACACACACACACACAAACATACAGAGGAGTGGCAGTGTGCGTATGTGCAACTGGGCAGGACAGGATAGGTAACCAGCCAGTCCGCACAACCAGCCTGCCACACTGTGAGCCAGTGAAAGGTTAAAGCCAAAGTACATTTATCACATCATACATTAAACAACATTAACAACACGAACCGCTGGATCGGTGACACAAAGAAGGTGGAGTTTTGCGAAGGTAAAATGAGATGAAAAGGGCAAACAGTGTTGCCAAAAAAGAAAAGTTTTTCGAACATAACGAAATTTAAAGGAAATTTGATCAAAGAAGGGGATAGTAAAAGAAAATTTCTAAAACATTTCTAGAAAATATTATGTTTAGGTTGTCAACAAAAAGAATTGCGAAAGTTTTAGTGAGTGTCTAAATGTATTTTTTTTTAAATATTAATCATGTGTCCACGAAAATTGCTATGAAAATCATAGATCTGATCAAACACCAATTGGGTGGGATGTCCTGGCAGAGTGTCGCAACTTTAAAACACCATAAAACCCCTTAAAAGGACATATGGATCTATTTTAACAGAATGGGAATCAAATAAAAGACACTTAGGATTAGACTACGAATCTGTCATTAAAATGTGGAATAAAATCTCTGGAGACCAACCCAGGGCTTTCTACATCCGAAAACAAAACCGATCGGCATAAATGTGACTCAAATTAAAGGTGTTTTTATACCCGCCACCATAGGATGAGGTGTACTAATTTCGTCATTCTGTTTGTAACACCTCGAAATATGCGTCTGAGACCCCATAAAGTATATATATTCATGATCGTCATGTCAATTTAAGTCGATCTAGCCATGATCATCCGTCTGTCCGTCCGCCTGTCCGTCCGCCTGTCCGTCCGTCCGTCCGCCTGTCCGTCCGTCCGTCCGTCTGTCCGTTCGTCCGTCCGTCTGTCCGTCCGTCCGTCCGTCCGTCCGTCCGTCTGTCCGTCTGTCCGTCTGTCCGTCCGTCCGTCTGTCCGTCTGTCCGTCTGTCCGTCCGTCTGTCCGTCCGTCTGTCTGTCCGTCCGTCTGTCCGTCCGTCCGTCTGTTCGTCCGTCTGTCTGTCAGTCGAAAGCACGCTAACTTTCGAAGGAGTAAAGCTAGTCGCTTGAAATTTTGCACAAATCTCCTGGTTTGTGTAGGTCGGTTGGTATTGTAAATGGGCTATATGGGTCCACTTTTTGATATAGCTGACATATAAACCGATCTGGCATATTGACTCTTGAGCAGCTAGAGGGCACAATTCTTATCCGATTTGGCTGAAATTTTGCATGAGGTGTTTTATTGTGACTTCCAACCACTGGGCTGAGTATGATTGAAATCGGCCCATAACCTGACATAGCTCCCATATAAACCTATATGGGGTCTTGATATTTTGAGCGTCTAGAGAGCGCAATTCCTATCCGCTTTGGCAGAAATTTTGCACGAAGTGTTTTGTTATGACTTCCAACAACTATGTTCAGAATAGCTTAAATCGGTCCATAACCTGATATAGCTGCCATATAAACCGATCTGAGGTCTTGACTTCTTGAGCCTCTAGAGGGCGCAATTCTTATCCGCTTTGGCTGAAATATTGCATGACGTGTTTTGTTATGACTTCCAACAACTGTATTAAGAATGGTTCTAATCGGTTTATAACCTGATATAGCTGCCATATAAACCGATCTGGGGTCTTGACTTCTTGAGCCTCTAGAGGGCGCAATTATTATCCAACTTGGCTGAAATTTTGCACGAAGTGTTTTGTTATGACTTCCAACAACTGTATTAAGAATGGTTCAAATCGGTCTATAATCTGATATAGCTGCCAAATAAACCGATCTGAGGTCTTGACTGCTTGAGCCACTAGAGGACGCAATTATTATCCGATTTGGCTGAAATGTTACACACGGTGTTTTGGTTTTACTTCCAACAACTGTACTAAAGATGGTTCAAATCGGTCTATAATCTGATATAGCGGCCATATAAACCGATATGGGATCTTGACTTCTTGAACCTGTAAAGGGCGCAAGTATTATCCGATTTGGTTGAAATTTTGTACAACGGCTTCTCCCATGACCTTCAATATACGTGTCAAATATGGTGTGAGTCGGTCTTCAGCCTGATACAGCTCCCCTATAAACCGATTGCCCTATTTTATTTTTGAGCACCTAAAAGGACCAATTCTTATTCGATTTTGCTGAAATTTTACACATGGACTTCTACTGCGGTCTCCAACACTCAATTCAATTATCACAGCAATTATTTTCTTTTATCCTATGTTAGTCTAAAAAGTGATACCGGGAAAGAAATCGACAAATGCGATCAATGGTGGAGGGTATATAAGATTCGGCCCGGCCGAACTTAGCACGCTTTTACTTGTTTACACCAAAAAGGGTATATCAAAATGGGGGTAGCGAAGCGGAATATCGGGATGCTAGTATAGACATATTTCGGTATTTACTTTCAATGAGTTTTTAGACGTCTTGTCACTCACGAATGTATCTACACATGAAAATACTTCCTTTTTTACTCGATTTGCCGCTTAGGCAAACTTTTAAATTACACAAAAAACTCGTTTCGATATAGACTAACAGACTGTAAATCAAAATACCCAATATCCTAAGGTGGTGGATATAAAAAATGAAACTCTATTTTTAAAAACATTAGATTTCTAATTTACAAGCGGCAACACTGGCCACGATTGCATGCACACACACACACACACAAAGGTAAGTGAAGACTTTTAAAAACAGGGCCAAGAGACAATCCAAAGGTTTTATGCCACTGAGGCACTTTGATGCTCTGCTCGATGGTTGGTGATGGTTGGCGTTAGTATATAGTCCTGGAGTGTTCGTTGTAGCAGTTGTTGTTGTTGTAGCTTGAACCATTGTTCTTGTCCTTGTTGCTTAAGTTAACCTTTTTGATATGTTAAATAATGCTCCTAAGCAGCTTATGATAATGCAGCAAACGGTGTCGTAAAACTACAACCAAGGACTAAAGCCAAAACGGATATGCGCGTTCCTAATACAGTTACAACCAAGAATGGACTCTTGTTGAGGCAACCAAAAAAAAAAAAACAAAACTCGCTTGGGCAAAGAAATAACAATGAAAAAACAAAAAACAGTGGTAGGGGAAAATGACTCAAACAAAATGCCAAACAACAACAACTTCGACACAAATATAGTGAGTCGAAAAAAAAAAGAAATACATTTTCCGGGTTTTCTGCTTTCTTTTGTTTTTCTTTTGCCTTTGTTTTTGGCAGTAACTGACTATGAGTAGCTCATCGCACTAGGGAAATGGACATAAACTTGTTGTTCCATGTGGTCAACAAAACAAAGAACAAAGAAGAAGAAGAGAAAAAGGGGAGGGAAAATTAATCCAAAGATTTTAAGCATTCTAAAATTTTGTATTGCGTTATTTGGACCACAGCAAAGAAACCATTGTTGCATTCTTCACTCGACTCTTTAGTTTGCAAGAATTCTTTGTGGCTAAAGGGGATGAGATAAGATTAGCATTTCCTTCATTTGCATTGAAGAAAAAAAAACCTAGAAGAGGATGATAGAGCTTATATGCGGTTCTAGAGGAGTTTGGCAACAAGTTGAGTAATTATTTTACGGAAAGGTGAAAAAAAGTTTGAAATTGTTGGAACCTTCAAAATTCCCCAAAAAAAAAAAAGTATTTGCATTTATAACGAGGAAACTGTTGTTCAAATATTGGGAAGATTGGTCAATAAATGAGCTTGCAGTGGGTCTAGAAGTGAAAATCGGGCGAGATATATATATCTGAACAGATTTCTATGAAATTCACCAGTAATATCTAGAGTCATAAAAAAATCTTTCCTGACGAATTTCGAGAGAATCGGTTAACAAATGACCATTTTACTGATGTATTACTGCAAATCGGACGAACATATATATGGGAGCTATATCCAAATCTGAACTGAAAATCCTTCCCAACAAATTTCAAGGGAATCGGTCAACAAATGACCATTTTATAGCTGTATTACTCCAAATCGGACGAACATATATATGGCAGCTATATCCAAACCTGAACCGATTTCTATGAAATTTACCAGTAAAATTGAGAGTTATAAGAAAATCCCTCCTGCCAAATTTCGTGAGAATCGGTTGACAAATGACCTTTTTATTGCAGTATTCCTGGAAATCGGACGAAAATATATATGGGAGCTATATCCAAATTTGAACCGATTTTTATCAAATTCACCAGTAATATTGAGAGTTATAAGAAAATCCTTCCCAACAAATTTCAAGAGAATCGGTCAACAAATGACCATTTTAATGCTGTATTACTGGAAATCGTACGAACAAATATATGGGAGCTATGTCCAAATTTGAACCGATTTTTATCAAATTCACCAGTAATATTGAGAGTCAGAAGAAAATCTCTCCTGCCAAATTTCGAGACAATTGGTTGACAAATGACCATTTGATTGCTGTATTACTGGAAATCGGACGAACATATATATGGGAGCCATACCCAAATCTGAACCGATTTCAATGAAATTCACCAATAATATTGAGAGTCATAAGAAAATCCCTTCTGCCAAATTTCGTGAGAATCGGTTGATAAATGACCATTTTATTGCTGTGTTACTCCAAATCGGACGAACATATATATGGGAGCTATATCCAAATCTGAACCGATTTTTATCAAATTCACCCGTAATATTGAGAGTTATAAGAAAATCCTTCCTATCGAATTTCAATAGAATCGGTCAACAAATGACCATTTTAATGCTGTATTCCTGGAAATCGGACGAACATATATATGGGAGCTATATCGAAATATGAACCGATTTCCATGAAATTCTCCAATAATATTAATAATTATCCCTCCTGCCAAATTTCGTGAAACTCGGTTAATAAATGACTATTTTATTGCAATATTGCTGCAAATCGGACGAACATATATATGGGAGCTATATACAAATTTGAACCGATTTCTATGACATTCGCCAATAATATTGAGAGTCATAAAAAATCCTTCCTGCCAAATTTCGAGACAATTGGTTGACAAATGACCATTTTGTTGCTGTATTACTCCAAATCGGACGAACGTATATATGGGAGCTATATCCAAATTTGAACCGATTTTTATCAAATTCACCAGTAATATTGAGAGTCATAAGAAAATCCTTCCTGTCGAATTTCGTGTAAATCGGTTAATAAATGACTATTTTATTGCATTATTACTGCAAATCGGACGAACATATATATGGAAGCTATATCCAAATCTGAACCGATTTTTTCCAATTTCAATAGGCTTCGTCTCTAGGCCGAAAAACATGCCCATACCAAATTTGAAGACGATCGGATGAAAATTACGACCTGTAGCTTGTACACAAATTAACATGGACAGACGGACAGACAGAGACGCGGACGGACATAGCTTAATCGAATCAGAAAGTGATTCTGAGTCGATCGATCGCATTTTTCGAGTTCTTTTCCCGGAATATCTTCTTAGGCAAAAAAAGGATATAAGAAAAGATTTGCTCCGCTATTAGAGGGATATCAAGATATGGTCCGGTTTGGACCATAATTAAATTATATGTTGGAGACCTGTGTAAAATGTCGGCCAATTCGAATAAGAATTGCACCCTTTGGGGGCTCAAGTAATAGAGAGATCGATCTATATGGGAGCTGTATCATGCTATAGACCGATTCAGACCATAATAAACACGTATGTTGATGGTCATGAGAGAATCTGTCGTACAAAATTTCAGGCAAATCGGAAAATAATTGCAACCTCTAGAGGCTCAAGAAGTCAAGATCCCAGATCTGTTTATATGGCAGCTATATCAGGTTATGGACCGATTTGAACCGTACTTGGCACAGTTATTGGATATCATAACAAAACACGTCGTGCAAAATTTCATTCCAATCGGATAAGAATTGCGCACTCTAGAGGCTCAAGAAGTCAAGACCCAAGATCGGTTTATATGACAGCTATATCAAAACATGGACCGATATGGCCCATTTACAATACCAACCGACCTGCTCTAATAAGAAGTATTTGAGCAAATTTCAAGCGGTTAGCTTTACTCCTTCGGAAGTTAGCGTGCTTTCGACAAACAGACGGACGGACGGACATGGCTAGATCGACATAAAATGTCGCGACGATCAAGAATGTATATACTTTATGGGGTCTCAAACGAATATTTCAAGTAGTTACAAACTGAATGACAAAATTAGTATACCCCCATCCTACGGAGCTGATACTAGGGAAAAAATTGTCTTTACGAAAAATTTCATAAAAATTTTCAACAAAAATATAAAATTTCATCAAAATTGCATCACACTCAAGTCTTTGGTGGCAAATTTGGACAAAAATTTTGTTCTTGGAGGAAATTTCATCAGTAGAAAATACACCAAGGGCTAGTCAGTTTCTCTTGTGTCCACAATGCCAACAATAGCTACCACCAAAAGTCGTATTTATATTTTTCCTACAAATATTTTCTAGACAATAAAGGGGCATTATAACTAAAACAAAATAATCTTACATAAAATATACTCTAGTGTATAATATTTTTGTTTTTTTTTTTTTAACTTCCAGCGCTGTTGCTTGCTTGCGTTTCACTCTTGGGTTTTCTTGTGTTTAGCTTTTTGCAGCTTCTTTTCATTTCAGAAATGCTTACCCTTTTATGCCTTTACCACCACCATCATCATCATCATCAACGTCGTCATCATCAACATGAGTATTAGACGTTGGCAGGGCACTCTGCTACCTCAGTCATTTTCCTTTACAGCTTCAACAACTTACTTCCTTTTCTTAAGCGAGAGCCTGGCAGGGATGCGGAAGTGTGAGTGGCTGAGTGTCTGAGAATGTGTGTTGGCGGCGGGTGTTGGTGTTGGTGTTAGTGTTGGGTGTCGGGTGTTTTCCTTTTTGAAATCTCAAGTATATCATAATAACTTGTCCTAAGTGTAAAAGTTGTTGCTTTCGGTCTATAACTTTGTATCCGGTCTCTGGCGTAAGAGAATTGGACAACAACATCTACCAAAAAGAAGGCATTTGTATTCCTTTGTTTTTTTTTTCTTTTCACTCCCATTGCTGTGAATTTGGTAGTGTCATAATAACTTTAAGCCATGAAGGGGAGTGAGCAAACAACAACAACAACAAAAAACAGCAAACAAAGAAAATGACTGCAAAACTGAAACTCTAACATTTCCATTTCCATTTTAATTCCACAAATTGTTAAGAGCTTCTAAATAATGTCCTATATGGCATTGTCTGCATTACTGTTTTTTACACAAAAACGAAAAACAAATTTCCTACACTATGCCCTAGGGATTCTTTGGAGTTTCTGATCTTAGCTGCCACATTTGAATAGCAATGGCCGTAGTTAAAATAGTTGTATAAAATATTAAAATATAAAAAGGATATAAACATAATTTTTTTTTTGCTTTAAATGGGAAATGCCATAAGAGTTTTGTGGTTTTTGTTTGCGTTTATAGTCAAAAAGGTGAAACTATTCTCTGTGGTATAGAAATGCAAGAAGCCTTTATTGCTAACATACCTAGAGCTAATAGTTATACTCTCACACACTAACATTGGAATAGGTTTTTATGTGAAATGGTCATGTTAATAACTTGGCATATAAAGGAAATGAAAATTTTTTGCATTAAAAGGATAGATGAAATTCTAGAGAAAAAATGTAATGTAATGTAGGTCACACAAAGGGTAGCATAGGGGATATTGGATACCATGCATCAGTTCTGAATGCCTTCACCTTGGCAAATTTGAGTTCAATTTGGGGTTCTTCGTCTTCTCAACAATTCACATTGATCTCCATGATGTGTCACCTGGGGGCTGCCTTTAGCATCCGTTAAAGCTATTGAGCCAACATCTGTCGCGAGTTTCACATTAGAACTATAAAAACATGAATGAGGCTTTGGACTAGTAACCCATCCTTGCAGAAACAAGTAAAAATGCATTAAGTTCGGCCGGGCCGAACTTTGGATACCCATCACCTCGATTATGTATATTAAGCACCCTCTGTCATAAAACGGCGAAAAAATGCATAATTTTTAAACCCATAGCAGCTATATCCAAATATAATACGATCTGCACTTCATTGTACCAAATTCATCGGCCTTACGTCACTACAGGGGTATAATCATACTGAATATTTTGCAAGGTGCTGTGCGACAATAGACTGCAGATGGTCACAAGCGTCTTCATCGCCCACTGCGTCCTCGTCGTCTGACTATGTGACCCCTCCCATCTCACAAGTGCGGCAATATACGGAACAACAGCACCCCAGTCCCAATATTGCCAGACCAGTGCCGGGAGGTGTATCCTTCTTGCAGTTGCATTGCCTTAATCTGCGGGGCAAGATCGACGGGATAGTGAATTTTATGAGTTGGAGGAACATATTGGTTGCAGCGATTCAAGAGACAAAGCTAACAAATACCTGCAGCCTGCACGAATACAATGTGCTACGAAAGGATAGCTTAAGGAATGAAAGTAGGGGATTGGCCTTCGTGGTACACCATTCCGTGCAGTATAGACCCATTTCGCCTACTCCTGGCACTAGAGACCCCAACATGGAGAGTATAGGCAGTCAGGTCCGATATTGCCGAGATAGACTTATACAACGTGTATATACCGCCGGTTGGTAGTTGTGATCCAGTTAATAGCAACGCTTACAAGCCCGAAATAAGTGGGCTACTGTCTGGCCATAATCGTCTGGTTCTAGGCGAATTTAATGTGCATCACGTTTCATGGCATTCTCCCCTAGGTAACGACCAGCTTTGGCTGAGCAGATTCAAGGCTTATAATTTTGCATGGTGAATGAGGATACCCTCACTGGGATAATGAGGAGGTGTAACAGTATCGTATCTTGGAAAGTCGTACCTCCCCATAATTTTCACCATTGACTGATCACCCGACTTCATTTCCTCTGAGCGTCGAACGTTTATCAATCCGGCGATCCACCAATCGCCGCTTTAGTGAACTGACACCCTTCTCGAATGTGCCAGCGGAGAGGAAATTCCGAGGAAAGTCATTAATGCAGCAGCCGCTCGCTTTTTACAAGCCGATCGAATAACCCAAGTGCGGCCCAATTTCCTGGCAGAGTCAGTGGTACTTGCAGACGAGCGTGGTGGGATTCGTTGCACAGATCGCACTCAACCCGGAATCAGCAACGAACATATGCTGAATTTGTGGCTGGAACACTTGAAGCACCGTAACTTAGGTTCCCGATTAGGCAAGCAGTGGTGTACTGTTAAATGACTCTCGAACCTCGGTGGACGGGATGACAGGACCTCAGTCAGTTTAGACGATGTAACTGTGACTGATCCGAAGAGATGCGCCAGATTGTTCAACCGTAAATTAATTGCACATACCTAGAGTGACAGGGCTAGGAAGAGAGTCATTCATCGTATCCGAAGCCGGTGGGCAGTCATCACAATTCACCATGGACGAAGTTACTTATGTCCGTCCATCCGCGGCGCCAAGTCGTCCAAGGCGTTGGTCCCTGACGGAATCTCTACACTCTACACTGAAGAATCTCGATCTACCTGGAATTGAGTAGCTTACAAATGTCCTTAACCTCTCTATGAACACTCTTAGAGTTCCCGATGTCTGGAAGATGGGCAGAGTGATCCCGATATTGAAGCCTGCAAAGGACTCGAGTAAGGGGGAGTCGTACAGACCAATCTCCAGTAGCCAAGACCCTTGAGGGACTACTCCTCCTGAGCCTCATTGGAAAATTTCCATAGGCCTAGCATCAGCATGGATTTCGAACAGTGCATAGCACAACAAAAGCTTTGCATGCCATCACCGCACATATATGCCGAGTCTTCAATCAGAACAGGACATGTGATAGGGCTGTCGCCGTGGCACTGGACTGAAGGCATTCAGCAGTCATGCCAAACTATTTAGGGACATCGCCAACACGGCCCGAAGGCTCCCCAATTATCTGTGTGGTAAACAGTCATTTTTAAAATTTAGGGATAAGAAGTCGAAGAAGTCGGAGGAAACCGTAGAAGAAATCGGAGGGCACCGCATATGACGCTAAACGCCAGGGTTCGAATCCTGTCAAGACCATCAAAAAAAATTTTCAGCGGTGGTTTTCCCCCCCTAATGCTGGCAACATTTGTGAGGTACTATACCATGTAAACATCTCTTTCCAAAGAGGTGTCCCACTGCAGCACGCCGTTCGGACTCGCCTTTAAAAAAATGGGACCCCTTACCATTGAGCTTAAAACTGAATCGGACAGAACTCATTGATATGTGAGAAGTTTTCCCCTGTTCCTTAGTTCATGGACATTTGCATTTTTATTTTATTTGAAGTGAGAGCAGTTCTCTCCCCCCGCTTACTCCGTTATAGCCCGGCAACTGAACGATGCGAATTGTGCTATCCTCAAAGAAGGCGTTAATCTCCTTCTTACATTCCAAGATTCTTCGTGATTTTACCGTCCTGGTTGTTGTTGCCCTTATAGCCATTTTACTGTGCGTAAAGGTTTTCACACTCGACGTCCTCGCCTTATCACCATACCACCTTACGCATTCCGTGATCGTCGCCTGTAGGACCATATTATGGTCAGGCAGTCTAAACAGATCTCAGTCCTTGGTTTCTGAATGTAGACGCCCAGGCCCACTGCCCTCTAGCTTTGATCCATTCGTATAACATGATCGGATGAGGAGGGATTTGAACCCTAGGAGACGGGTTCAAATCCCTGCAGATGATATTATAAAACTACTTAGGGTAAGGATCCGAACCAGCTACGTAGAAGGGCCGAAAGGGTCCTGCAGATGGCATACGACTGGGCTAGAACTAAGGGTCTCAATGTTAACGCAGAAAAGATCGAAATCTGCTTGTTGACTAGGAAGACTAAGCTGAGTCAATTTAAGGCACCACGTTTTCTCAATAGAACGATTGCGATATCTGACAAGGTCAACTACTAAGGATTGATCTTGGACAAGAAACTGAATTGGAAGTGTCATATTCAGGAGCGTACCGAGAAGGCTCACAGATGTTGGGCAGAATGTAGCCTAAATCCAAGGATAGTCCACTGGCTCTATATGAGCGTGACTAGACCAAAACTTAGTTACGCCTCAGCAGTTTGGGGGGACTGCGATGGAGAATAAGTGGAATGTCAGGATAATACAACAGGTTCAGAGAACATGTTGTCTTGGCATAGGGGGAGCGATTGTGACCACACCCACTAAGGCGCTGGACAGATTAAGTGTGAGGCAGACACTGCGGCTTTGAGACTTAAAGCGATGGGAGAATGGATAGAGGATAGGAGCAGGTCATACCATGGCGGTATAATCGAGGCGACGATAGGAAACCCGGATTGATAAGAAGAGGTTTCCGTTTGGATATATGACACTTGAGGTCGAGTGCGAGGCACTACTGCCAGCGGCACAGCCTTGGTTAGAAGGAACCGTGAAAGATCATGTTACACGAATGGATCAAAGCTGGAGAACAGAGTGGGCCTGAGGGTCTACATTGAGAACAGACTGCCTGACCATAATATGGTACTGCAGGTGGAGATCCGGGCGATCACGGAAAGCGGGAGGTGGTCTGGTGCTAATGGGAGGACGTCGAGTGAGAATATCTTTAAGGACAGTAAACTGACCACAAGGGCAATAACTACCAGGACGGTAAAGTCACGAACAGTATTGGAGTGCAAGAAGGTGATTAACGCCTTCTCTGAGAATTGTACGATCCGCATCGTTTGGGTTCTGGGCCATAGCAGTGTGAAGGCCAGAGGACTGCCGTCATTAAACTTGATTAACCCGAAGTTTTTCGGGTCGACGAAGTCCAAGATAAGAGGGTGGGCTGCGAACACTGTGAAATGGTGAAAATCTTATGAAGAGATCCGGATTGTGAGAAGACGAAGCTATTACTGAAAGGCACTAGGAAGGAGGTCAGTGTAGATTTCGGCATCATAACAGGACACATAGGACTACGGGCTCACTTATTCAAAATAGGTGCGGTGCATGTGTAGGCCATGTGGGAAAATGATGAGACGTTGGAGTTTTTCTTTCGTCATTGCCCAGCTTTCGCGTCTAATAGACACCGGCACTTAGGTGGGGATACTATACCAGACATGAACCAACTAAGAGGAGTAGCATGGAAAACAAGGATTTTGTAAATAGTATGGAATTCCTAACTTAAAATTTTCTTTTTGGAGGATACTTTTTAGTTTTTAGAGCGCACAACAAACCGATTACTGGTTTAGGTGTCTATAGTGGCATGGGGCAGATTAAAATCTGTACCCTCTTTTTAACCAGGACTGCTGTCATTAAAATCGGTTAACCCGAAGCCTTTATGGGCGACGCAGTCCGAGTTAAGAGCGTGGGCTACGAATACGCATGTTACACTGCGAAACAGCGAAAATCCTTTGAGGAGATCCGGATTGTGATAAGACGAGGCTATTAATGAAAGGCAGGAAGTCAGTATAGCTTTCGGTATCATAACAGGATACATAGGACTACGGGCTCACTTATGCAAAATAGGTGCGCCAAGTCCTAGCATGTGTAAGGCATGTAGGGGAGATAATGAGACGTTGGAGCATTTCCTATGTTCTTGCCCGGCTTTGGCGACTAACAGATATCGATGCTTAGGTGAGGACAATACCAGACATGACACATCTTAGGGACGTCGTATGGAAAACAATTAGGGATTTGTAAGTAGCACGGAATTCCTGACTAAGATTTTCACTTTCGAGGTTTCTTTCTAAGAGCGCACAACAAGCCGATTATTGGCTTAGTTGTTGTTGTTGTTGTAGCAGTGTGTTGTACACTCAGGCGGCAGTTTTTGCCAATGAAGGAATCCATCGGGTTGATCCAGTGGGTTCAGCCGGCTGCCATGGGATTGATTGGCTTAGGTGTATGTCCATATTGGCATGGGACGGATTAATGTCAGCATCCCCTCTTTTCAACCTAAGCTGAGCTACTTAGACTTCCGGATGTACTATAGTGCATAAAAGGGTATTGTCATTAATTCCATCTAAATTATAGGCAATTTCAAGCCTATTTCTTATAAGCGCTATAATAGATTCCTCATTTCTTAAACTCAACTTCAGTCAAAATAAATTGTCGTATGATTATTGCCCACCAGTTCACCAGACATACAACATGCTCATCATAATTCATGAAATAAAATTATATATAATTTTTTCATTTATAATCAAAACAGTTACCCCCCTATCCAAAAAAAAAAAAAATCGAAATGCCATTAAGACACACAGATAGCATCGCAAATACAAAAACATATTTTTCTGTATAGATGTACATATCTATGAATATGTATCGTTCGACAACCATAAATCATAGAAAATCAGATAAACCAAGCTAATCTGCAGGGCTCATTATAAGGACTAAACATGAAGGCAACGGGCAATGAGGACAGCAGTATGTAATTTACCAAATATGCTCATACGAAGCATAGCTTTTTTTGTTTTTTTTTTTCGGGGATATTTAAGTCATTAACGTAAAATAAATCATTAAATATGAGCGAAAAATATAGCAATGCTACAATGTTCAATGTTATGAAGGCAGGTGATAATTGCATTATCTGAGATGGAAAATCTAAGATGCAATTAAACAGATATGGGTATATGCTCCCAATCATAAAATTCTGTAAGATTTTTATATTTTGTAGACTGACAAAGGATAACCAAACCTTGCCTTGCCTGTTTTACAGTGACCTTCATTTGCTAAATGGTGACGCCTTTAAGTATGCAATCATTTTCATAGGGTGAGAATAATCATATTTTTTGTGGACAATTTGTTGAAAAAAATCTCATTATATTGTTTTTCGTAAAATTTTTACTTAAGCTTTTGCAAGAGTTTTCACTTGATATCAAATATACAAAATATGCCCCTCATCAATAATTCATACAAATCATCTTCACCACATAGTGAACTATGTGTTCTTAGTTCTTTGTAGTGCCTTAAATCACCTTCCTCTACAGCAACCGTACAAATGCATATGTCAAAGCTCTTATATTTCCATATAAAGTGTTTATGGTCGATTTCTTATTTACTAGTACGATATACATTGTGAAAAGAAAAAAAAAAATACATACCTTGCGACCAGCCTGTTCGTAAGCTGGCAAAAATGCAGCAAAGGATCCCTCCAACATGTCTGGATTACCACAAATCGCATGCGAGGTGTCGCAGTAGTACGAACACTTGCCATGGAAGCACAAATTCGAGGAGGGTGAGACAAAGAATGTCTTTAGGAGATTCTCATCGGCGACTTGATAAATTTCCGTGGTTATGTTTAACAAACGACCCGTCACTGGCATAGCTCGACGAAAACCTAAAATTCTGTAACCGCAATCGACCACACACATTACAATGGTGATAGAGAGAGGCAGGGGCGGTGGGAAGAGACAGAAACGAAGAAAGAAAATGGAATATAAAACCAAACTTACTTTTAGATATTCATGTCAAATGGCGTAAAACATAAAAACAATGGCGAGAAAATGAATGTAAAAAAACGCGATTACACTTTTTTATGTGGTCGATGTAACAGCAATATCCTTGAGAGCCAACAAAATGATAAAGAAGTAAAATCCAGCGCAATAAAACTGAAAAAGGTGGGCCTCGTGGTTTTGTGTGTAGTCGGTATTAGTGTCAAATACAACATAACAGGGTGCCAGTGGCGTACTTTGGTATGGGTAAATAATTCGAAAACTTAAAATCTCTATAACAAAAATTTTGTAGAAACTACAAAAACAACTGACTGTTCAAAATTTCAGCGGAATAGGGTAAAAAGTGGGCCTTTAATGAGCCTAAGACCTCTTAGCGTTCTATATTGGCTGCTATATCCAAAAATGATACGATTTGGAGCACATTAGAAACGGATGTCGAGGGGTCTTACACAACAATTAATGCATATTTGCCCTTGAACATTCTCTTAGGAACAGGGGATATATCTCTCATATCAAAGAGTTTAGTCCAATTCAAGTTTTAGCTCAATGATATCGGGCCTCCTTTTTTAAGTCGAGTCCGAACGGCGTGCCGGTAAGCATCGCCAACATGGCTGGATTCCCCACAAGTTTCACCAGCGAAATCGGATGGGTTGCCCAAAAAGTAAATGCGGATTTTTTAAAAGAAAATAAATGCATTTTTAATGGAACTTAGAATGAACTTTAATCAAATATACTTTTTTTACACTTTTTTTCTAAAGCAAGCTAAAAGTAACAGCTGATAACTGACAGAAGAAAGAATGCAATTACAGAGTCACAAGCTGTGAAAAAATTTGTCAACGCCGACTATATGAAAAATCCGCAATTACTTTTTGGGCAACCCAATAAATGCTCTTCTTAGGGGCTCCAGACCTTGAAACGGGATATAGGCCTATAAGACCCAACATGGGCCACGGATGTCGAGGATACCAACCAGGGCTGCGGAGTCGAGTTTTTGAAACCTGAGTCGGACTATTAAGCAGGAGACGCTTCGAGTCGAGGCAAGTGGAGCACGCTTGCCTCGACTCCGAACCGCTCTCCGACTCCGGCTTAATAGTCCGACTTCGACCCGCGGTCGGAGTCAAGGGCTAGACTCTGCAGCCCTAGTACCAACACCACTCATGGTTCCAAATTTCAGTGATATCGGATTATAAAGGAGCCTTTTTAAGAGCTAAAGACCTTAAATCGAGAGTTGCCACATAGCAGCTATATCCGTATATGTATATTTGAACCAGCAGCAATATTCATATACATCGGCAGGCAATACGAAGGGATCAAGAAATCGGGATCAAGAAATCGATCAGCCATTAGTGTCAGTATAACACCTAATAACACAGGACCAAGGCAAACCAGAGAGAGAAAATTCTTCATGCCCAGTCGAATGTAATTTGAAAAGGCAAGCACGATGTCATCATGGAATCTGATGGCGCTAAAAGCCTTTCCCATTCGACCCACACGACTCCTGAGGTCCAAAATGTTACGCTTTTTGCTGCGCGCAATCGTTTGGCACAACTAGTGAACGAACCGACACATATCGCGTGTGTCCAATGGCACCAAAATAATGCACTTGACCTTTTATTGACTTCACATCCTGAAAAGTACGAAGTTAATACTCTTGATAAATCCGAACACTGCAATGTTTAACCATCTTTTTCGTATTCTGCTCTTCGTACTGCTTCCTCCCCAGTCTGGAAGGGGTCAATATTTTTATACGAAAAACGCACATTGGACTGAGCGCAATGGATTCTTTCTTAGATTTTGGCCGTTCATGAAAAGGATAAAATGTAGTTCTTCATTAATCCCAACTCTTGTTAAGGATGATCAAACGATCATTGACCCGATTAAAGCTATCCTGTTGGCTGATATTTTTGCATGGAACTCTTCCCTGCCGGATTGCAATCAACCACTCCCCTTAATCGAATATGTATCTGGCGTCATGCCCCAGATATTTTTTCGAATTTGTGGAGTTGAAAGGGTTCTTGAGAATCTAGACGTAAATAAATACCCGGGCACGGATGGCATATCAACACTTGTCTTACGCAAGTGTTCTTTGACGCTTGCTCGTCCATTACGCAACCTTTTTTACCTTACCTAACGTGCGGGAGTCGTCCCTGCGCGTTAGAAGGTTGCGAACATTCAGACAATGCCCAAGAAGGGTGAGGCTAACCACCGCTGAAATTGTATTCTGTTGTTCTCGCCAGGACTCGAACCCAGGCGTTCAGCGTCATAGCCGGATATGCTAACCTCAGCGCTAAGGTGACCTCCAGAAAAAGTCACTGTTTTAAATTTCAATCAAATCGGGCGATATATGCGCTTTCGTCAAATCGATCCCCCGATTTGACTTCTTGAACCTCCAAGTAATGGGAGGTCGCCCACCCCCAAATACCCCAATTGGGCATATTAGCCGACCATGGCTATATGGGACTTAAATGAAAGGTGTTAGAGAGTAGGTTAGAAATATGACATTCAAGTTTGCGTTCAAGTCTAGGTGGCGCTTGTCCTCCTAAAGATATGTCAATTGGGTTATTTGAGCCGTTATGACAATATGAGACTCAAATGAAAGGCACTTGAGAGCAGAAAACGAATTCGATATCCAATTTTGGAGCCAAGTGTTTTGGGGTACGCCCTAAAGCACCCCCTAAACTGAACTTCATTTCCGTTGGGAATAAAGAACGAATTTGATATCTATTTTCAGTGCAAAGTGCCGGTGGCCGTCCCAAAACACCCTCCAAACGGTTCATGTTTACCGGCCATGGCAATATGGGGCTCAAATTAAAGGGGTTTGGAAGTGCAGCATTAATTTGATATCCATATTTGAGTCGAAATGTATGAGGTGCCATCCCTCCGCTAATGAGAACATTATCCTGAGGAAGAACACTACCACCAGGAACCAAGAAGGGACAAATTCTCACACACCAATGAGTGGTTTCCGATTCAAGTTTAAACTCAATGATAAGGGAGCTTTTTTTATAGCCCAGTCCGAACGGCGTCCCGCAATGCGACACATCTTTGGGGAACATTTTTTTTATGACCATGCATGGCATTGTACCTCGCATATGTCGCCAACATTAAGAGGGGATAAACACCGCTTGGTCCGATGTTCTCGCCAAGATTCGAACGAGTTCAACATCATAGGCTACAATGGCTCGAATTCGATATCCGCATTCAGGGCGAAGTGTCCCGAAGCGGGCCCGGTTCGGCTAGTACTTTCTAAAGGTCTTAGACGAATATTTCGAGGTGTTACAAACGGAATGACGAAATTAGCATACCCCCCTCCTATGGTGGGGGGTATAAAAACTGCTACACCTGGGAGCTTTGCTATGGCCCCCTCAAAAGTAATTCAGAAAAATGTAAAATGGCTAAGAGCTCCATCACTTAAAATTTTATAATTGATCTTAAGGCTTTTTAAAAGCCCACATCTCTCCCACGCGGAAAACGTTTAGATTATTACTTGAGATGGAAAGATAGGAGTGGGTAGGAAATATACCATTTTTTTTTTCTTCTTATTGTGCACGTGAATTGGCGCCTCCAGTAAATTTTAATTTCATTTTGACACTTACACACTGGGAGTGTGTTTTTCGAAATTAAGGCTTCTTCGCGTGCTGTTGTCCATGTCGTCTTACAAAGAGCAGACCACCTACAAAGATATTTTTCGACAAGAGAAAAGAGAAACCTAAAAAAATTGCCCTTGTTTTCCGCAGTCGAAAACATGACACATACACACAGGCCGCCTATTTGCCTTTTGTTGGTCGTTCGGCGGAAAAACCTCGTAAAAGAACATCAAAAAATCTTAACAAAAGAACAAGAAAAAATATTAAAAGCTAAAAAACATTCAAGAAAATGCTTTTGTGGTGGAAAATTGCTTTACGACCATCAGGGGCTTTCACTCAAGTTTTGGCAAAAGACGAAGGCGAAGACTAGAGCCACATAAAACGGACCGCAAAGCAACGGTGGCCAAAGTTTCGGCCCTACTTTGCCGTGTAAGAAAACAAAAGAATCGGGACAAATAAGCAACAAGACAAAAAAATAAAATATTAAGAAAAAAATTCCTAAATAAATATGTTTGTTGTTTATGGCACACAAAGAACAGGAGACATATTTATTTACCTTTTTTTTTTGTATCATCCTTCTTTAGGAGGTTGAATTCGAGCTATACAAAAAGATAGCAGTGAACAACCATTCGAATTCCAAACAAACTACTAAGAAGTAGAAAAAAAAAATTAAAAATAATTCCCACCATTAGTCTATCTCTATGTCCTAGTTCTGCTAGCTTTTCCTTAACAACCAAAAGGACGAAAACGATGGTGCTGGCCGTACAACACAACATCATACGCCAAAGAAACACTACTGAGCTCTTAAAACAAACCCAACAACAGTTGGACCACTCGCAAGAAAAGAAAAAAAAAAAAACACAAAATATTTTTCCACTTACAAAAATATGAAAAATGGCTATTATAAGGGCGTTAGACAAAAGAATCATATATCTTCCACTCTACCACCTCTACTCTCTCGGGGGTCTCTCGAGAGAAGAGGGGGCGGCTGTTTGGGGACCATGGTTCGACACCACAGTGCCAATAAGCACTGATGCTGGTGGCAGCAACACGGCATCGTTACGATTTTCAGATGGCGATGATAATGCAATAAAGTAAATGTCTTAATTTTTTATAGACTGACTGACTGTTTCATTACGACTTCTTCTTTTACGTACATTTGAGTTTGGGGTACACCCCCTACCACATATAGTGTGGTTAAACAGAGTTTGGAAAGTGAGATAAGAACCATTATTAAAAAAAAAAAAATTAAATAAAAATAAAACAAGTAAAACGGCATTATTGGATACCCACCACCTCGGGTATATATGTAAACCCCATTTCGTCACGATCCAGTGAAAATTGGATAAGCTAAGCACCAAAATTCGGCACGGACAAAGAGTGCTCTAATATATATGCCACTATTAAATTTTGTAGAACAAATTTCAGCGATATCGGGTAATAAATAAAGCTTTTATGGGCTTCAGTCCCCTTATCGGCTGATCGGTCTATATGCCACCTATATCTAAATATAGTCCGGTTTGAAGCATATTTAGGTCAATTGTCAGGAGGCTAAAAATAACTCACTGTTTAAAATTTTAGCGAAATCGGTGAAAAAATAAAGCTTTTATGGGCTTCAGACCCCTTACCGGCAGATCGGTCTATATGACAGCTATATCTAAATATAGTCCGATCTGAAACATACTTAAGTCAGATGTCGGGAGGCTTAAAATAACCCACTGTTTTAAATTTCAGCGAAATCGGGTAATATATAAAGTTTTTAGGGCCATCAGACCCTTTATCGGGAGATCGGTCTATATGACAGCTATATCTAAATATAGTCCGATCTTAACCATATTTAGGTCAAATGTCGGAAGGCTTAAAATAACCCACTGTTTTAAATTGCAGCGAAATAGGATAAAAAATAAAGCTTTCGTGACCTTCAGACCCTTTATCGGGAGATCTGTCTATATGACAGCTATATCTAAATATAGTCCGATCCGAACCATATTTGGGTCGAATGTCGGGAGGCTTAAAATAATCCACTGTTTTAAATTTCAGCGAAATCGGGTAATAAATAAAGCTTTCGTGACCTTCAGACCCTTTATCGGGAGATCGGTCTATATGGCAGCTATATCTAAATATGGTCTTATCTGAACCATACTTAAGTCAGATGTCGGGAAGCTTAAAATAGCCCACTGTTTCAGCGAAATCGGGTAATAAATAAAGCTTTTAGGGCCTTCAGACCCTTTATCGGGACATCGGTCTATATGACAGCTATATCTAAATATAATCCGACCCGAACCATATTTAGGTCAGATGTCGGAAGGCTTAAAATGACTCACTGTTTCAAATTTCAGCAAAATCGGATGAAAAATAAAGTAAATTTTTATGGGTATTAGACCCTTTATCGAAAAATCGCTCTATATGGCAGCTATATCCAAATAAGGTCCGATTTGGCCCGTTCAAGAACTTACCCAAAGTGCATCAAAAAGACGTATCTGTGCCAAATTTCGGCTCAATATCTCAATTTTTCAATGCTGTAGAGAGATTACAACAGACGGACGGACAGACACACGGACATCCTTAAATCGTCTCAGAATTTTACGAGGATCCGAAATATGTATACTTTGTAGGGTCGAGAATTGATATTTCGATGTGTTGCAAACGGTATGACTAAATGAATATGCCCCCTATCCTATGGTGGTGGGTATAAAAATGCTTATTAATAAAAAATATTAAGTCAGGTAAAGAATTTTGTTCTACTTACAAAATCCGTCATTGTTTATCACGCCACAACCCTAAGTTAGTTCATGGCTGGTATTGTGTCCCCACCTAAGTGCCGGTATCTGTTAGCCGTGAAAGCTGGGCAATGACATAGAAAGTGCTCCAATGTCTCATCATGTTCCCCGCATGCCATCACTTGCCGCACCGATTTTACATAAGTGAGCTCGTAGTCCTATGTGTCCTACTAAGATACCGAAAACTATACTGAACTCCTACTTACTTTACGATCTGGATCTCCCCATAGGATTACTGCCGTTCTACCGACTGTTTCGCTGTTCTACAGGGTTTGTTGCCCTCGACCTTAACTTGGACTGCGTCGATCCGAAAAGCTTCGGGTTAACCAAGTTCACTGACGGCGGTCCTCCGGCCCTTACTGACAAATCGTCTATGTTCTCATTCCCAGTTACTCCGCTATGGTCCGGCACCCAAACCATGCGGATCTTGCTATTCTCAGAGAAGGCGTTATTCTCATTCTTACATTCCAAGACTGTTCGTGATTTAGCCGTCCTGGTTGTTATTGCCCTTATGGCCAGTTTACTGTTTGTAATGATGTTCATACTCGACGTCCTCGCGTTAACTCCACCCTACCTCACGCATTCCGTAATGGGCGAGATCTCTGCCTGCAGGACCGTATTATGGTCAGGAATTCTAAAACAGACCTCAGTCCCTGGGTCCTCAATGTAAACTTCCAGGCCCACTCTGTCCTATAGCTGTGATCCCTCAGTGTAACATGATCTTCCAGATGGCAATACTAGGGTTCCATCTATAGAGCTGCTCCCATCCTCAATCAATTTTCCCATCGCCTTAAGTCTCATAGCCGCAGTGGCTGCCTCGCACTTAATCTGTTTGTCTATGGGTCGGATAACTAGAATAGTATCCAGGGCTGTAGTGGGCGTAGCCCTCATCGCTCTGACTATGTTAGAACAACACGTTCTCTGAACCTGTTGTATTATCCTTACGTTGACATTGATAACTAAGCATCTGAAATAGTCAGAAGCCAACAGCATCAGTTAACAACCCATAGTCTCCTGCTGCCTTGATATTGTAGTAGAAATTGGAGGATTCATTTCCCCCCTCATTATCCTTCGAATACACATTATTTTACCAAGACGCTCGAACAGAGACAAAGTTTTCCTGCACATTTTAAGTTTGCTTCAAGCCTAGCCGTACCAGGGCGTTCTTAGAAAATGCTTTGAACCCAAGGGATTTTGTATATATTTTCCATTTTAAGAGGGGGTAAAACATGGAAATTTATCATCATTTAGAATATCATACGAAATTAAATTAAGGACACTTCATAATACATAAAGTGCTTAATAAATATTATCATTGCAAAGCCAAATACTGTAGCCGAAGATCCTCAGTGGCAATACTACTATACGTTTCTGCAATTTTGTTGTTATTTTATTATATTGTTTTGAGGTTTTGTTATTCTTTTCGGGGTTTTTTTCGGTAATACACACAAAAACGTGAGTCTGTTTTTGTTTTCTTTCATTTGTCGTCGTCCTTTTTCTCGAATTTGTTTTATTGTAGAAATGTCAATGTATTCTTAGTAGCACCCATGAGTGTGTGTTTGTGTGTTCGAATGTAATACCATGTATGTGTATTTGCTTTCCTCTTATTGTTTATGTTTTGTTTTTAACTTGAAGAGCTTGAACGAATGTTTGGTTATGTGAGTGCGTGTGTGTGCTTACGTGAGTGTTTGTGTTTATGGCAAGAGTTTATAACAAAATTTAAGTTATAATACGTATAAGAACCCCACACAAGTTAAGCCACACTTACACAGTGACACAGAAAAACAAAAAAGACCTAGACGTCGGAGACATACTGACTCCAAGAAATATCTGCAGAAGAAATAGTATATTCTCATATACATTGAAATATTTGAAATGGACAAATATTTACAACGCGGAACTTAGTTACACGTGCACATACCCATACATTGGCAAATGTTTGCATTCACGTAGTTCGCCACTATGGGTCGCGTATAACATTTTATGTGGTAAAAAATAGTTAATAAGTATCAGGCAAAATGAAAGACAGCAATATAGATGACATTGAAAAATAAAAAAAAATAAAATAAAATAATAAAATAAAATAGAATAAAACAAAAATCTTATATATGAAATTCAATTTGTGTTTGTTCTAAAAAACTGCTGAACTGATTAGCTTGAAATTTTCACAGATTGTGTAGGTTGGTCTGGAAGGAAACTTAGGCTATATAATTTTTTGATATCGAGAGGGGGGCGGACCCTCTCCCTTACCACAAAAGTACTACCCAAAAATAAAAGTGAACCGATCGGGACAATATGGGATTCAAATGAAAGGTATTTAAGAGTACAATACGAATTTCGTAATAAAAGTAGGGTCCAAGTACCTGGGGGCCGTTTATAGATAACGGAAGGGGGCGGACCTTTCACGGTTAGCCCAAAAACATCACTCAAAATCAAAAGTGGACCGATAAGTACAATATGGGTATTAAACGAAAAGTATGCGGGAGTAGATAACGAATCTGGCATACAAATTCATGTGAAAGTATAGGAGGTTGCCCACCCCCACAAAAACGCCCAAAATGGGCACATAAGCTAATCATGGATATATGGAACTCGGTTTGTTTGTTCCGTATTGACGGAAAAACGGGAGAACCAATTTTCTCGAAATTTTCGCATATTATGTAGGTTGATCTGGAAGGAAATATAGGCTATATAATTTTTCGATATCGGAAGAGGGACAGACCCTCTCCCTTATACCAAAAACACTACCCAAAATCAAAAATGGACCGATCGGGACAATATAGGTATCAAATGGAAGGCATTGGAGAGTAGAAAACGAAAATGATATTAAAATTTGAGTCCAAGTACCTAGCGGACCACCAACCCCAAAAATCCGCTAAACAGATATATTCGAAGTTCATGTCAGTATGGGATACAAATGAAAAGTATTAGGTACTAGATTTCAAATATGATATAAAACATTAGGTCCAAGTAATGGGAGGTCGCCCACCTCCAAAAACCCCCAATTTGGCATATTAGCCGACCATGGCTTTATGGGACTCAAATGAAAGGTATTAGGGAGTAGATTTCGAATATGACATTAAAATTTGCGTTCAACTATAGGTGACGCTTTTCCTCCTAAAGATACGTCAAATGGGTTATTTGACCCATTAGACAATATGGGACTCAAATGAAAGTTATTTTAAAGCAGAAAACGAATTTGATATCCAATTTTGGAGCCAAGTGTATTGGGGTACGCCTTAAGGAACCCCATTAACTGAACTTTTTTTCCGTTGGGAATAAAATACCGGTGGCCGCCCCTGCTCCAAATTTGATATCCATATTTGAGTCGAAATGTCTGAGGTGCCATCCCTCTCCTGATGAGAATATACCTTAGGATGAACATTACCACCAGGAACCTAGGAAGGGCGAATTCTCACACATCAATGAGTGCTTTCCAATTCAAGTTTAAACTCAATGATAAGGGACCTTTTTTATAGCCGAGTCCGAACGGCATCGCGCAGTACGACACCTCTTTTGGAGAAAATTTTTTAAATGACCATTCGTGGCAAGGTACCTCGCAAATGTCGCCAACATTAAGAGGGGATAAACACTGCTTTGTCCGATGTTCTCGCCAGGATTCGAACGCGTTCAGCGTAATAGTCTACAATGAAACGAATTCGATATCCGCATTCAAGGCGAAATGTCCCTACCCTAAAAAGATATTGGAGAGATAAAGAAGGCGCAGCGGAGCGGGCCCGGTTCGGCTTGTATAATAAAGTAAAGTAAAACGAATTCAGATGAAATAAAATAGAATAAAATAAAGTAAGAATAATAAAAAAATAAATAAATCAAACAAAAACAGGTAGAAAGGCATTAAGTTCGGCCAGGCCGATCTTTGAATACCCGCAACCTTTCCTCATAATCCGGCGAAAAATGCATAATATATGCACCTATAGTAGCTATATCGAAATTTGGTACGATTTGGAACAAAGTCGGCACGAACATTAAGTGGTCTAATAAATACAAGTCATTCAAGTCAAGTTCAATTTTGTAGAGCAAAATTTGATATTTTTGGCAGCTATATTCAAATACAGACCGATTTGAACCACATAGGACACGGATGTCGAAAAGCCTAAGATAAGGTACTGCGTCAAATTTCATCGAAATCGGAAAATAAATGCGCCTTGTATGGGACCAAGACTTTAAATCGAGAGATTGGTCTATATGGCAGCTATATCCACATCTAGACCGATCTGAACCAAATTGAAAGAAGATATCGAAAGGCTTAACGCAACTCACTGTCTTAAATTTCGGCGAAATCGGATAAGAAATGTGGCTTTTATGGGTACAATACCTAAAATCGAGAGATCGATCTATATAGCAGCTATGACAAAACCTGGAAAGATCCGGGCCAAATTGAGGAAGGATGTTGAAGTGCTTAACACAACTCACTGTCCCGAATTTCAGTAAAATCGGATAATAAATGTGGCTTTTAGTGGCATAACACCTTAAATCGGCATATCTGTCAATATGGGAGCCTATGGACAAAAAAATAATCTGTGCAAAGTTTTAGCTCAATATCTCTATTTTTGAAGGCTGTAGCGTGATTTCAACAGACAGACGGACGGACAGATGGACGCACATGCCTTGATCGTCTTAGATTTTTATGACGATCAAGAATATATATATATATATATTTTATAGGGTCGGGAATGGATATCTCGATGTGTCATAAAATGAATAAAACCCAACCCAAACCCAATTTTTCGGTGGTGGGCCAAAATTAGGTTATTCTAAGAAAAATCATTGAAATCTGAATGTAATAGAAAATATCAATCAAAATGTTGTTTTGTTAAAATAACATTAATTTCTTTTTCAAAAAAAAAAAAAAAAACTTCTTTTCACATTTGGTTTTCAGAGCATATAAAAATATTTATATTTTTATTTGAAAATTTGATCGAAATGTTATTTGTATACAAATTCTTCTTGTGCCATAGTGCTGTGGCACATAACCAGAGTTCACATACCACATGCCCCTATCTCTTGACAATAATAAAATATAATACTCGCATGGTTGGCTACTACCAAAGTTCATATAAACTTTGTCTTGCACTTTTCATTCATTCATTCATTCATTTCGATGGCGTTATCTTGTTTTGTTATTGTTTTGCGGGGAGTTGTGGGTGTCAAGTGTAGTAAAAATAAACTTTATTCTTCCGGTGTCTCTGGGTTTCGTTGTTTCGTTTATTTTCCCTCTTCTTATTTCTGCAATATACACGTTTCAGATTTTTTGTTATTCGTTTTCAGTTTTCAGCATAATTTTTAGTTTTTATCTCAGTAACGTATCATTGAGGAGGCCACTGCAGAGCAGAGGTTAGCATGTCCGCCTATGACGTTCGAATCCTAGCGAGAACGGCTGAAAACTTTCTAGCGTTTGTTATCCCCTCCTAATGCTGGCGACATTTGGGAGGTACTGCACCATTGGGTATGACAGTCATGTAAAAACCTCTCCCCAAAGAGGTTTTGCACTGCGGCACGCCGTTCGGACTTGGCTATAAAAAGGAGGCCCCTGATCATTGATCCCAAACTTGAATCAAATAGCACTTATTGATATGTGAGAAGTTTGCCCCTGTTCCTTGATGGAATTTTTATGAGAAAATTTTCAATTTGCAATGTATCGTTGTGAATGCTTGATGTTTTCTTTTTTATTTTTGCTTCTCATAATTTTTTTGTTAATGCTAAATTTACAGAATTTAAATACTGTGAGTATTAAGTTATTGCGATAAACACCTACACCATCCCACGAGCCAACTCATACATACACAGACACCAAGTTTCTTACCACACCTATATAAGCTTCGACATACAAAGTTTTTGAAGGTTTTGAATGTTATCGTTATGGTTAACGCTCGAAATGAGTTCGTATTGTAAATTAATCTCTTAAAAATGTTGGCTAACCAAAAATTTTACTTTTTTGTTTATTTTCTTTTATAATGGGAGAACAAATTGTTTAATTTTGAAGAAAAAGAAGTTTAAAGCAAATATTTGAGGGTTTTATTAACTCCAGTGATCCTATGATGTTTCCACCTAAACGTATACTTGTTATATACGTTATGATGCATTAAGTATACGTTCAGGAGTACATTTGCGATAACACCTACTGAAACTACTAGTGTACAGGATGCTACAACTCTGAGCACTATTTTAACTGAAAGTAGTGTACGACTTTCATACGTTCTGAAACGAATTAGCCAAGTCTATGAAAACTTTGTAAAAATTAATTTTGTACTAATTTTTGTCGTAAGGAACATTGTTTTTTTAAAGAAACATTACTCAAAATTTGATTTTAATGAAACATTGGATGTGTCACATTCAGGAGCGTACTGAGAAGGCTCACAGATGTTGGACACTATATAGACGGGGACACTATATAGACGAGGATAGTCCACTGGCTCTAAAGGAGCGTAGTTAGACCAATACTTACTTAGAGTAGTTTGGTGGACTGCTATGGAGAAATAGTGCATCATAAGGACCATACAACAGGTTCAGAGAACATGTTGTCTTGGCATAGGCGAAGCGATGAGGACTACGCCCACTAGGGCACTGGAGACTATTCTAGATATCCGACCCATTGACATACAGATTAAGTGTGAGGCAGCCACTGCGGCTATGAGACTTAAGGCGATGGGAGAATGGATATAGGATGGGAGCAGTTCATACCATCGCGGTATAATCGAGGCGACGATAGGAAACCTGAATGGAAGAGAAGAGGCACTGCTGCCAGCGACAAAGTCTTGGACTGGCGGAACCCTAGTATTGTCATCTGGAAGATCATGTTACACGGATGGATCAAAGCTATAGGACAGAATAGGCCTGGGGGTTTACTTTGAGAACCCAGGGACTGAGATCTGTTTAAGACTGCCTGAACATAATACGGTCCTGCAGGCGGAGATCCGGGCGATCACGGAATGCGTGAAGTGGTGTGGTGTTAAAGCGAGGACGTCTAGTGTTAACATCTTTACGGACAGTAATATGGCCATAAGGGCAATAACAACCAGGACGATAAGGTCACGAATAGTATTGCAGTGTAAGAAGGAGATTAACGCCTTCTTCGAGGATGGCAAAATCCGCATCGTTCGGGTGCCGGTTCATAACGGAGTAAGGGCAAATGAAAGGGCAGACGATTTGGCGGTGAAGACCAGAGGACTGCCTTCAATAAACTTGGTTAGCCCGAAACCTTTTGGGTCGACGCAGTGCGAGTTAAAGGAGTGGGCGACGAAAGCGTTTGTCACATTGTTGAACAGTGAAACGGTCAGTAGGACGGCGAAAATCCTATGGGGGGATACAGGTTGTGAGAAGACGAGGCTATTACTGAAAGGAAGCAAGAAGCAGTTCCGTATAGCTATTGGTATCATAACGGGACACATGGGACTACGAGCTCACTTATGTAAAATCGGTGCGGCAAGTGATAGCTTGTGTAGGGCATGCAGGGAAGATGATGAGACGTTGGAGCATTTCCTTTGTCATTGCCCGGCTTTCGCGTCCAACAGTTACCGGCACTTAATTAGAGACACAATACCAGACATGAACCAACTTAGGGCAGTGGTATTGAAAACACTTAAGGATTTTGTAAGTAGCACGGAATTCCTAACTTAAAATTTTCTTTTTAGAGGATACTTTATAGTTTTTAAAGCGCACAACAAGTCGATTACTGGCTTAGGTGTATGTCCATAGTGGCATGGGGTGGATTAATACCTGCATCCTTTTTTCAACCTAACCTAAGGGCTCAAGAAGTCAAATTGGGAGACCGATTTATATAAGAGCTATATCAGTTTATAGACCGATTTGAACCGTGCCTAACCTAATTCATTCAAAATCATAACAGAACACTACATACGAAATTTCAGCTAAATCGGACAAAAATTGCGGCTTCCAGGGGCCCAAGAAATAAAATCGGGAGATCGGTTTATATGGGAGCTATATCTGAATCTGCACGGATATGACTCATTTGCAATCTCTGACGATCTATATCAATACTAAGCATCTGCGCAAAATTTCAAGCGGCTCGATTGACGCGTTCGACCTCTATCGTGATTTCGTCATACGGACGGACGGACATGGCTAGATCGACTCAGAGCGTCGAGACGAATATTTTGATATTTCGTCTAAGACGAATATTTCGAAATGTGCGATTTAACGCCATTAGATTATTTTTGGTGGGGCTATGGTAAAGCTCATGTCTATACAGACAAGCCC
Organism: Stomoxys calcitrans; assembly: GCF_963082655.1. Taxonomy (NCBI): domain Eukaryota; kingdom Metazoa; phylum Arthropoda; class Insecta; order Diptera; family Muscidae; genus Stomoxys; species Stomoxys calcitrans. The sequence continues at coordinate 74,144,967 of NC_081553.1, read as the reverse complement.
GCTTCAATTGACGCAGCTTGAAGACAAACTTGAAGCATTTATGAAGATACCTGCCGAAATGTTGGAAAGAGTATGCCAAAATTGAACTAAGCGGATGGACCATTTAAGGCGCAGTCATGGTCAATATTTCCATGAAATAATCTGCAAACATTAAAATATATGGACCGTACTATCGACTCAAATAAAGATTTGATGCATTTTTCTGAATTTTGTGCGTTTTTTATCTTTCCCATAGCTCTTAAAAAATCACCCTTTATAAATCGCCTGCCATCGGCAACTGCACTGACCAAAAGCAAAAATAAGGGGCCTTGAGCTTGCGAGGGGCTCTCCGTCGAACTAGATCCACCCATCCTCCGAGAGACGCTTCTACAGCCCGGCACGGGATAGCTATGAGCACCACACACGTTGGAACATTGAGGTCCAATCGGTGTTCATTGCTGTCACGTGAAGCTTAGCTGCTCGCTACCGGTCGCTTCCACAGGTTGCGGATAGTGGAATGCTCCATACGGAGTAGCTGCAACGGCAGTCGCGGACAATAAGCGGTATCAAGCGGAGAGTCTCAGTGAGAGGCCGGGCGGCACCAACTCTTGCACAAATACTGAGTGCCTATGATGCTCGATATGACATGGCGAGTTGTTGGCGCCTTTAAATAACCAATGGCCACCTTGGTCCCCTAGCGATTGGTACTTTGGGTCGGAAAGAGTTTGTTCCCATACAGGAGTTTGACGAGGATCGCCACCTCCACATAAAATGTAGCTACAACAAGAACAACAGCACTCAAAGGCAAGAGCAGAAAATGACAACATATACACCCTTCGCCGCATTGTCATTTTTTATATTGTATATAAAATTCAATTCGGGTTTGTTTGTTTGTTTGTCGGTTTATTTGTTTGTTCTGTATAGACTCAAAAACGGCTGAACCGATTTCCTTGAAATTTTCACAGATTGTGTAGATTGGTCTGGAAGGAAACATAGGGTATATAATTTTTTGGATGTCGGGAGGGGGCGGACCCTTCCCTTACCCCAAACGTACTACCCAAAAATAAAAGTGGACCCATCGGGACAATATGGGATTCAAATGAAAGCTATCAAATTCAAGAGTACAGTACAAATTTTATAATAAAAGTTGAGTCCAAGTATCTGGGGGCCCGCCCAGCCCCAAAACCCGTTAAAATAGGTTTATTTAACGATCATGACAATATGATACTCAACTGAAAGGTATTCGGGAGTAGATTTAGAATCTGGCATACAAAATCAGATCGAAGTATAGAGGGTCACGCCACCCTCAAAAACGTCTTTATACCCATTATGACTATATGATGCTTGGTTGAACCGACTTTCTTGAAATGTTCATAGATTGCGTACGTTTGTCTGGAAGGAAACATAGGCTTTAGAATTTTTAGATATCAGGTGGAGGCGGACCCTCCCCCTTACCCCAAAAACGCCACCCATATCCGAAAGTGGTCCAATGGGCACAATTAGGGTATCAATTGAAAGGTATTGGAGACCAGAAAACGAATATGGTATTAAAATTTGAGTCCAAGTACACAGTGCCCCCACCGCAAAACCCCAAAACTCTTCTAAGGAGATATATTCGAAGTTCATGTCAATATGGGACTCAAATGATAAGTATTAGGCAGTAGATTACCTATATGGCATACAACATTAGGTCCAAGTAATGGGAAGTAGTCCACCCCAACATAACCTCAAATGGGCATATTAGCCAACCATGGTTATATGGGACTAAAATGAAAGATCTAAGTGGCGCTTTTCGTTCAAGTCTAGGTGACGCTTTTCCTCCTAAACATACGTCAAATGGTTTATTTGACCTCTTATAACAAAATGGGACTCAAATGAAAGGTATTTGAGAGTAGAAAACGAATTTGACATCCAATTTTAAAGCCAAGTGTTTTGGGGTACGCTCTAAAGCACCCCCTAAACTGAACTTCATTTCCGTTGGGAATAAAAATCGAATTTTTTATTCCCAAAACTCCTCTAAACAGATATATTCGAAGTTCATGTCAATATGGGACTCAAATGATAAGTATTAGGCAGTAGATTACATATATGGCACAAAACATTAGGTCCAAGTAATGGGAGGTCGCCCACCCCCCAAAATCCCCCAAATGGGCATATTAGCCAACAATGATTATATGGGACTAAAATGAAAGGTCTAGGTGGCGCTTTTCGTTCAAGTCTAGGTGGCGCTTTTCCTCCTAAACATAGGTCAAATGGGTTATTTGACCCCTTATAACAAAATGGGACTCAAATGAAAGGTATTTGAGAGTAGAAAACGAACTTGATATCCAATTTTGAAGCCAAGTGTGTTGGGGTACGCCTAAAGCACCCCCTAAACTGAACTTCATTTCCCTTGGGAATAAAGAACGAATTTGTTATACATTTTCCCCAAAACTCCCTCCAAACAATTCATATTTACCGGCCATGGCAATATGGGGCTCAAATTAAAGGGATTTGGAAGTGCAGCACGAATTTCATATCCATATTTGAGTCAAAATGTCTGTGGTGCCATCCCTCCCCAATGAGAATTACCCTAAAGAAGAACATTACCACCAGGATTTGAGAATAGGCAAATTCTCATACATCAATGAGTGCTTTTCGATTAAATTTTAAACTCAATGATAAGGGACCTTTTTTTAATGCCGAGCCCGAACGGCGTCCCGCAATTTTTAAATGACCATACATGGAATTGTACCTCGAAAATGTCGCCAACATTAAGAGGGGATAAACACCGCTTTGTCTGATGTTTTTGCGCTCAGCGTCATAGGCTACAATGGCACGTACTTGATATCCGCATTCAGGGCCCCACCTTAAAAAGATATTAGAGAGTTAAACAAGGCGCAGCGGAGCGGGCCCTGTTCGGCTTGTATACATATATAACACAAGTAGATTGTTACAAAGAACTAAACCAGTAAAGTCACCTTATTGTCAACTCTCAATTCTAATTAATTCATCATTAATCACTTAATGTTTGTGGGTCCTTAGGTTGATCCTGGAGGCGACTGAACATACCACAGCCTTCGACAAAACAAGACAACTATTGTATAACTCGTCGAAACTGGAGGGTAGAGTAGCCTACAGCACTTACCACAACCTTGAGTGTCAGACTTACTTATCAGTTTCAAATAACTGTCATTGAAACTCTATTTGCCAATAACTCCATTTTTTATAATATTTTCACAATCTTGAGTGTTCGATTTGCTCTTCTGTCCTCCTCAAATGTCTGTCATTAATGATTCATATTGTCTTGATCGGTCTAGGCTTCCATTTTGCAGATTTTGAATTTGAAGGATGCTTTCACTAACTCCAATTGGGAAATAAGACTCAAACTCTATTCCCGAATATCATTCAGTTTGAGGCTATTTTGCCGAGATGGCTTCTTGGTTTCAAGTGTGACCAGAATCATTCAAAACCATTAAAGAAAATTTTAGAAAAATTGTTTCAACTGCCCTATAAAATACGGGGTATTGTCAATCAATATGTAACATCTCAACATTTTTACCTAGGATAGGATGTTGTGATATCCAACAACTGTGCCAAGTATGGTTGAAATCGATCCATAATCTGATATAGCTGTCATATAAACCGATCTTGGGTCTTGACTTCTTGAGCCTCGAGAAGGGCGCAATTCTAATCCGATTGGATTGAAATTTTGCACGAATTAATTTGTTCTGCTTCGCAATTAGGCGCCATTTGTACTTGAAAGTCTCTAATTGATATGAGGCAAGTCCTTTTATTGCTCTGTAATTGGGTATTTTTCAAAACCTTTTTTGCATTTGTACACTGGCTTAATTTTTGCAAATTTTAAGCAGAATCCAATGCTTGGCTCATTCGAACATGGCGCGTGTTCCTTTGATTTTAGTTTCCAAGAATACACACCAGCATTTAAATTAAAAACATTTTTTCGACAAAATTAAATTCTTTCAAAATAACATCCAAATATAATTGCCAACGAAGATTTGGAACAAAATGATTTACATAGTTGATCTAATCGATTGTTTTTATATGCTAACTATAAGAGATTTGTTTCAAAAAAAAAAAAAATCCTCTTACAAAATTCAAATCCTATTTTTACAATAACGTTGGCATTTTGTTTCTTCAGTAATTTAATGGAATAAAAAAAATATTGTTCATCCAACCATTGCTCTCTAAGAGTAAAAAAAAAACAAAAAAAAAAACGACAACAAACTCCCACAAACCGACTGGTGTGCATGACTGTTGTTGGCCACTTCTTGTTATAAAAATCATATGCAATTAAAAAGTTTAGAGGAATTTTGCCATTTCGTTTGCTTTTTTTCTATCTTGTTGCTGTTTCAGTGGCATTTGACCTCATGACTGACTGACTACTGACTGATTGTCAGTACAATTCCCCAACAGTGTGATGCCCCTATACAACTGAGGGGACAATAACATCCAGTGGCGCACATACACACATGCACAGCATTTGAAAAAGTTTGTTAGAGGGTTTTTTTTTCTCCCGTCCATTTTGCTTCACTTATGGCAATTGCAAGCAACACCTAGCCGACCACCCAGCCACCCACCCACCCAGCTACACCTCAATCTCATTCATTTTCTCGCAGTGAGGGCAAATCTTGCGATTTCAGTGTTCTCCACTTACCTGTCCAAATGAAATGCAGCAATCTCAGCGTTATGTCTCTCGTAGTCGGTAAAGTAAAAATGATTGGGCAAAGTTTGTTGGTCCCGGGGGAATCTGAAAAATACAGAAGAGCAGAAAAAAAAATACAGAACAATCATAAAAAAAAACTGTAACATAAACAAACGGTAGCAGTAGTAGGAATAGCAGTAAGAGAAGAGCATGAAAATATGAATGTGCAAAAAAAAAACAAGTCAAAAGACGAAGCTTTAAATTAAATAACCATGGAAAAATTGGATTAAAAAACTTTCAACCGGTTTCGCATACTCCCAAGCAATTTATATGGAAAATTAAACATAAAACTGAAATTGACAATAACACTCTGTGGTAATTTGGGGAAGAAGGAGAGCAAAAACTCGTTTCTGTTCATAATTTAAGAACACATATAGTCTGAAGCAAAAAAAGTGCTTGGTACAAAAGTTCAAAGTCGGTATAAAAGCCTTAAAAGGCAGCAATTTGCAAAATGAAAAAAAACAAGAAGTCAAGATCCCAGATCGGTTTATATGGCAGCTATATCAGGTTATGAACCGATTTGAACCATATTTGGCACAGTTGTTGGATGTCATAACAAAACACGTCGTGCAAAATTTCATTCCAATCGGATAAGAATTGCGCCCTCTAGGGGCTCAAGAAGTCAAGACCCAAGATCGGTTTATATGGCAGCTATATCAGGTTATGGACCGATTTGAACCATACTTGGCACAGTTGTTGGATGTCATAACAAAACACGTCGTGCAAAATTTCATTCCAATCGGATAAGAATTGCGCACTCTAGACGCTCAAGAAGTCAAGACCCAAGATCGGTTTATATGGCAGCTATATCAGGTTATGGACCGATTTAAACCATACTTAGCACAGTTGTTGGATGTCATAACAAAACACGTCGTGCGAAATTTCATTCCAATCGGATAAGAATTGCGCACTCTAGAGGCTCAAGAAGTCAAGACCCAAGATCGGTTTATATGGCAGCTATATCAGGTTATGGACCGATTTGAACCATACTTATCACAGTTGTTGGATGTCATAACAAAACACGTCGTGCAAAATTTCATCCCAATCGGATAAGAATTGCGCACTCTAGAGGCTCAAGGAGTCAAGACCCAAGATCGGTTTATATGGCAGCTATATCAAAACATGGACCGATATGGCCCATTTACAATACCAACCGACCTACACTAATAAGAAGTATTTGTGCAAAATTTCAAGCGGCTAGCTTTACTCCTTCGGAAGTTAGCGTGCTTTCGACAGACAGACGGACGGACGGACGGACGGACGGACGGACGGACGGACGGACGGACGGACGGACGGACAGACGGACAGACGGACGGACATGGCTAGATCGACATAAATTTTCACGACGATCAAGAATATATATACTTTATGGGGTCTCAGACGAATATTTCGAGTAGTTACAAACAGAATGACGAAATAAAAAAAGTATAAAGTCAAGAAAAAAAATTGTGGTACAACGGTATAAAGGATTTTTAAATGTTGAGATAAAGATCTACATTCATGAAATTAAAACTCATAAAATGTGAAAATAGTCATTCATAAAAAATATGAATTTCAGCCAAATAAGATAACAATTGCGCCCTCTAGAGACACAAAAAGTCTAATCGGGAGATTGGTTTATATGGCAGCTATATCACAGCATATGGATTTAGACCATACGTGGCACAGTTGTTGGAAGTCCTACCGAAACGATATGTGCAAAATTTCAACCAAATCGGAGAGGAATTGCGCCCTCTAGAAGCTCAAGAAGTCCAATGGGAAATCGGTTTATATGACAGCTATATCAAAGCATGGACCGACATGGACCATTTACAATCCGAACCGCCCTACAATAGTAAGAAGTATTTGTGCAAAATTTCCAGCGCCTAGCTTCACTTCATCGAAAGCTAGCGTGCTTTCGTCAGACGGACGGACGGACATGGCTAGATCGATTTAAAATGTCTATGACAAATATTTCGAGGTGTTACAAACGGAATGACGAAATTAGTATACCACCATCCTATGGTGGAGGGTATTACAAGTTAACATGTAGGAGTAGGTAAGATAAATTTTTATACCATCCACCATAGGATGGGGGTATACTGATTTCGTCATTCTGCTTGTAACTACTCAAAATATTGGTCTGAGACCCCATCGTGATCGTCGTGACATTTTATGTCGAACTAGCCATGTCCGTCCGTCTGCCTGTCGAAAGCACGCAAACTTTCGAAGGAGTAAAGCTAGACGCTTGAAATTTTGCACAAATACTTTTTATCAGTGTAGTTCAGTTGGGATTGTAAATGGGCCATATGAGTTCATGTTTTGACAAGCTGCCATATAAACCCATCTTGGTTCTTGACTTCTTGAGCCCCTAGAGGGCGCAATTCTTATCCGATTGGAATGAAATTTTGCACGACGTGTTTTGTTGTGATATCCAATAACTGTGCCAAGTATGGTTCAAATCGGTCTATAATCCGATATAGCTGTCATATAAACCGATCTTGGGTCTTGACTTCTTGAGCCTCGAGAAGGGCCCAATTCTTATCCGATTGGAATGAAATTTTGCACGAAGCGTTTTGCTATGATATCCAACAACTGTGCTAAGTTTGGTTCAAATCGGTCAATAACCTAATATAGCTGCCATATAAACCGATCTTGGGTCTTGACTTCTTGAGCCCCTAGAGGCGCAATTCTTATCCGATTGGAATGAAATTTTGCACGACGTGTTTTGTTGTGATATCCAATAACTGTGCCAAGTATGGTTCAAATCGGTCAATAACCTAATATAGCTGCCATATAAACCGATCTTGGGTCTTGACTTCTTGAGCCCCTAGAGGGCGCAATTCTTATCCGATTGGAATGAAATTTTGCACGACGTGTTTTGTTGTGATATCCAATAACTGTGCCAAGTATGGTTCAAATCGGTCAATAACCTAATATAGCTGCCATATAAACCGATCTTGGGTCTTGACTTCTTGAGCCCCTAGAGGGCGCAATTTTTATCCGATTGGAATGAAATTTTGCACGACGTGTTTCGCTATGACTTCCAACAACTGTGCTAAATTAGGTTCAAATCGGTCAATAACCTAAAATAGCTGCCATATAAACCGATCTTGGGTCTTGACTTCTTGAGCCCCTAGAGGGCGCAATTCTTATCCGATTGGAATGAAATTTTGCACGAGGTGTTTTGCTATGATATACAACAACTATGCCAAGTTTGGTTCAAATCGGTTTATAACCTGATATAGCTGCCATATAAACCGATTTTGGGTCTTGACTTCTTGAGCCTCTAGAGGTCGCAATTATTATCCGATTTGCCTGATTTGTACAACGGCTTCTCTCATGACCTTCAACATATGCGTCTTATATGGTCGGAATCGGTCTATAGCCTAATACAGCTCCCATATCGATCTCTCTATTTACTTCTTGAGCCCCCAAAGAGCGCAATTCTTATTCGAATTGGCTGACATTTTACACAGGTCTCCAACATATAATTTAATTGTGGTCCGAGCCGGACCATATCTTGATATCGCCCTAATAGCGGAGCAAATCTCTTTTTTATCCTTTTTTTGCTTAAGAATAGATGTCGGGAAAAGAACTCAACAAATGCGATCCATGGTGGAGGGTATATAAGATTCGGCCCGGCCGAACTTAGCACACTTTTACTTGTTGTCTTTGGCATCATCCTCCCAAAATGAAGTTGTATTTCATTTTCTTAATTTGGGCAATTTTCTTAAATTTATTCCTCTAGCCAAACGTACAATAGATTTGCAAACCCTACGATCTTCTGTGCTTCTTCTCCAGTCTCTCACACCCAGTTTTGAGATGTCCCTCTCCACTTGGTTTCTCTCTCGGAGTTTCTTGGTTTCTCTTTCACATATTCTATTATAGTCGCCTAGAAAAGACTCTTTGCTGGAGTTTCTTCATCCATTCTGACAACATGACCTAGCCAATGCAACCGTGTTATTTTGATGCGTTTGACTATGCTTTTCGTCTTACAGCTCGTGGTTCATACGATGCCTATATTCTCTCAAGGATTTTTCTCTCAAACACTTAAAGTACCGCCTCATCTGTTTTCGAAAATAAAATGCTTCGGAGCCATACAACAGCACGGCTAGTATCAGTGTCTTGCATAGTGCAATTTTCGTCTTTCGAGATGTGGCATTGCACCTCATCTGCTTGCTTAATCCAAAGTAGAATATGTTAGCCAATATTAAGCTTCAAAACTGGTGTCATTTGTTTCGGTTACGGCGGTGCCGAGGTGGATAACGTTGGTGACTATCTCAAAGTTGTGTTTCTGAACTTTCACCATTTTCAATATCTGCTCGGGTTTACAGGGATCTGTGGGAGTTGATATCAACAAATTTGTCTTATCTCCACTATCATTGATTCTCTTTCGATACTTTCAAAGGCTGCAATTGCTTCTTCCGGTGACCGATCCATAATATTAATGTCGTCATGTCGGCATAGGCGTGTGGCATATGTTCTCTTGTGAGTAGTGTGCCATGCCATTTTCACCTGCTTCTCAGGCACATACTTAGAAATTTTACCCCAAAATTAAATTAAATTTTTTCTGATTTCTAGCTTTCGGGTTATGTTTTCGGTTTTGGTGTACTCAGAGACTTATAGTAGAACTTCATATCGAACGTTTTTGTAGAATATTTCGATCAGCCACAAAAACTTTTAAAATAAGTTTTCAAAGCTTTTTTAAAAAATAGACCAAAAAACCCCCTTCAGAGATACGGTTAAAGGTTGCCATGTGCTATAAAAATATTACTCACAGTCTTGCCAGTAATATTGCCGAATACACTATACACCTAAAGTGAAAGGATTGCAAGTTACTGTAACACGAAAATTTAGAAAAATGTCCAGAAGGAGGAATTTTCCCCTGTTTGTTTGGAAGCTTTTCAATGTAAACTTTAAAATTGCCTATACAAGAGTTTTCTCTTTTTGTCCCCTTGTTTATATTCAGTGCAGTTTTTCCTGGTATTTTTGAAAGAAAGTTGAATTTTGTTAGAAAGTGTTTCCCATCCCATTAAAAAAGTTGGTAGACTTTTGTCATAGCTATAACAGCTATCTGATTCAAGTTTTAATCCGATGGTAAGTGACCTTCACTTTAAAGGCTAGGGCTAAAGACTAGTCGCTAAGCATCACCAACTACTAGAGAAGCTTCACAATACCTACCTTCTTGCAAATATCATTAAGCAGAAGAATGGGCAAGTTGTTTAAAATCTCACAAGGATTTGAACCCAGTCATTTAGGGTCATTACCGTCTAGGGTGCCTGCGAGCTTAATGAGCTCTTGAATTATTTCCATGCATTTTACTTGTATTCTTCTTAATTTTAACCAATTAACTCATTAGTCCTCCTATTGGCATGCAACCCCGCCACTTTTATATGTAACATATCAACGATAAAAGAAAATATAAATATAAATAAATCCTTGAACGTGTTTATCCTTTGCAAGGAGTAAAATCTTCTCATTGTTGATCGATGTTGTATTGGGTATTATTCGATAGCCATTAAAAAAATTATTAATGATATGACTTTCGTGCATGTTCCATTGATGCCATGTTTTTGTTTTCTTCTTTTAACTCTGACCCACTGCGGTTTTATTATTTAATAACGATGAATGAAATTCCTTGAAAAATAATAACAAGGTACAGTGGGTTGAAAAATATTGGAATGGATAAAAGTTGGTCAAAAACAACTTTACTTACTCACTTGGCCATGACAGAACATTTGCCCCATTAGCCAAACGTAGAATAGCGTTCCAAAAGCCTCGATCTTCTGCGCTTATTCTATAATCTCTGACATCAAGTTTTGAGGTTTGCCTGTACCATCATTATCGCCTTCAAAAGTCTTTTTCGCTGCAGCGTCTTCTTTCATTCTGACAGCATGACCCAGACAACGCAAAAGAAATATTTTGACACGTTTAACTATACTAATGTCGTCATACAGTTCGTGGTTCATACAACGCCGATACTCTCCATCAATGCAAACTGGTCCATGTGGGAGGAATCTTTCTATCACTTTCTTTCAAAACTCCAAGTTGTGGTTCCCAACTTTCTCCATTTTCTTTATCTGCTCGATTGTACAAGCCGTTTTGGAAGTTAATGCCATCCATTTTGATTTATCTCAATTTACTGCCAGACCAATTCATTGATTCTCTTTCGATTCTTTCAAAGGCTGCAGTTACTACTTCCGATGACCGATCCATCATATCGATGTCGTCGGCATAGGCGAGTAGCATGTGTTCTCTTGTCAGTAGTGTGCCATATCTATTCAGATCTGCATCTCGTATAATCTTCTCCAACAGAATATTAAAGAGATCACACGATAAGCTGTCTCCTTGTCCGAAACCTCGCGTGGTATTGTCATTCGGCAGTCTTATGAATTTTGCAGCGATAACAAACTCAGACATGGCTTGAAATACCTTTGAACGTATAGGCCTGTCGAAAGCGGCTTTATAGTCAAAAAAGAGATGGTAGATGTAGATTTGTCCTTCTCGGGTCTTTTCGAGGATTTGTCGCAGTGTGAATATCTGGTCTATGGTGGATTTACAAGGCCTTAAGTCGCCCAATTATCTCATTGACTTTATGTTTCAATCTTTCACACAGTACGCTCGAGAGTATCTTGTATGCGATGGGGAGAAGACTTATTCCTCTGTAGTTGACACCTTCCGTCTTGTCTCCTTTCTTGTGTACGGGACATAGTATGCTGAGGTTCCAATCATCGGGTATGCGTTCTCCTTAATAGATCGCTCAGACAAGCCGATGCCTTTGCAGCGTGCCGCTTTTGGTTTTAAATAGTTCAGCGGGCAACCCATCAGCTCCTGATGCATTGTGTTTTTCAGATTAGTCACAGCTACTTGGACCTCATTTTGACTAGAAGGTAAAAATTTTATACTATCATCAGGGATTGGTTCTGCGGCAACCTCCTCGTCCCCATCGTACGAGGTAACAGCTGGGTAAAATGTTCTTTCCATATCCTCAGCACACTATCTGTGTTAGTAACCAGGTTTCCTCCTTTATCTCTGCAGGAAGATGTGTCTGCTCCAAAGCCATTGGTTTGTTGGTAGATTCTATGGTAGAATTTCCGGACTTAATTCTGACTCCTCGACATCTCAAGTTGCTCACACAAACGTCTTTCCATTTCCTGCTTCTCTCTGCCGAATATACATTTCTCCTTTCTCCTTTTCTCTCGATATCTCTCCTTTATCTGGCGCCTTGATACTGATTGCAGGAATGCTCTGTATGCCGCATTCTTTGCTTCGGTAGCAGCTAGACACTTTTGGTTGTGCCATAGCCTTCGTGGGAGAGGTTTCCGATACCCAAGTACGGATTTCGCGCCATTTTTCATGGAGTGGGCAATGGAATGCCACGAATTCGTTATATCATTGGTACAAGAAGTGCTTTCATCAAGCAGTTGGATCGGTGGAGTGGAGTATGTCGTTGTCATCTGTTGTGTTTGCAGCCTTTCAATGTCCAGCTTCCATGCTGTGTCAGATCGTACTTTTCTTGCCACACTCAAGCAGTTGCAAACCTTTGCTGCAACAAAGTAATGATCCGAATCTATATTTCCTCCACGGATCGATCGTATATCTAACACGCTGGATGAATGCCTTCCATCTATCACAATGTGATCAATTTTGTTTCTCGTATATTGAACCGATGACCGCCATGTGGATTTACGAATTTGGTGATGCCAACTATCATGTTTTTGCTACGGCGAAATCTCTTAGCCTCAAGCCATTATTGGGAGTTATCTAATGGAGGCAAAATTTTCGGACTGTTGGGCCAAAGATGTTTTCCTATTTTGGCATTAAAGTCTCCCAGAACGATTTTAATATCATGGTCGGGTCAGCGGTCATATTCTCTCCCTGAGCGCTCGTAGAATATAAAATAAAATAAAATTTGTGTTTGTTTGTCTGGCAGGAAACATAGGCTATATAATTTTTTGATATCGGGAGGGGGCAGACCCTCCCCCTTACCCCTGAAGTACTGAACAAAAATAAAAGTGGACCGATCGGGACAATATGGGTTTCAAATGAAAGATATTCAAGCGTAGAATACGAATTTCATAATAAAAGTTGGGTCCAAGTACCTGGGGGGTCGCCCCATCCCCAAAACCCCTTAAAATAGGTTTATTTGACGATCATGACAATACGGGACTCAAATGAATGGTATTCGGGAGTAGATTACGTATATGGTCAGGAATTAGGAATAGGCTTTATAATTTTTTGATATCGGAAGGGGGCGGACCCTCCATCGTTACCCCAAAAAATCATCCAAAATCAAAAGTGGACCGGTAGGGACAATATAGGTATCACATGAAAAGTGTGCTGGAGTAGATAATTAATCTGGCATACAAATGCATGTGGAAGAATAGGGAGTCACCGCACCCCCACAAAAACGCCCAAAATGGGTACATTAACCAATCACGGATATAAGGGACTCGGTTTGTTTGTTCCGTATAGACTGAAAAACGGCAGAGCCGATTGTCTCGAAATTTTCGCATATTGTGTAGGTTGGTCTGGAAGGAAACAAAGGCCATATAATTGTCGGCATCGGAAGGGGGACGGACCTTCCCCCTCATGTGAATAACACAACCCAAAATCGAAAGTGGACCGATCGGGATAATATAAGTATCAAATGAAAGGTATTGGAGAGTAGAATACGAATATGGTATTAAAATTTGTGTCAAGTATCCGTCGGCCCGCTCCAACCCCAAAAATTCCCCCAAATAGACAATTCAATATGGGACGTTCATTTCAATGAAAGGTATTCGGAAGTAGATTTCGAACTTGGCATACCAAATCAGATCGAAGTATAGGGGGTCACGCCACCCCTCAAAAACGCCATTAGACCCATTATGACTATGTGATACTCGGCTGAACCGATTTTCTTAAAATTCTCATAGATTGTGTAAGTTAGTCTGAAAGGAAACGTAGGCTATATAATTTTTTGATATCGGGTGGAGGCGGACCCTCCTCCTTACCCCAAAGGTATTGGAGACCAGAAAACGAATAGGGTATTAACATTTGGGTCGAAGTACCCAGCGGCCCCCCACCCACACCCCAAAACTCCTCTAAACAGTTATATTCGAAGTTCATGTCAATATGGGACTCAAATAAAAAGTATAAGGCAGTAGATTACAAATATGGCATAAAACAATAGGTCCAAGTAATGGGAGGTCGCCCACCCCAAAATACCCCCAAATGGGCATATTAGGCGACCATGGCTATATGGGACTCAAATGAAAGGTATTCGGGAGTAGATTACGAATATCACAATAAAATTTGCGCTCAAGTCTAGGTGGCGCTTTTCCTCCTAAAGATGCGTCAAATGGGTTATTTGACCATTATGATAATATAGGACTCAAATGAAAGGTATTAAGGAGTAGAAAACGAATTTGATATCCAATTTTGGAGCCAAGTGTTTTGGGGTACGCCCTAAAGCACCCCCTAAACTGAACTTCATTTCCGTTGGGAATAAAGAACGAATTTGATATACATTTTCCCCAAAACTCCCTCCAAACGGTTCATAGTTACCGGCACTATGGAGCTTAAATTAAAGGGATTTAGAAATGCAGCACGAATTTGATATCCATATTTGAGTCTGAATGTCTTTGGTGATAACCCACCCTAATGAGAATTACCCTAAGGAAGAACATTACCACCAGGAACCGAGAGAGGGCGAATTCTCACATATCAATGAGTGATTTCCAATTCAAGTTTAAACTCAATGATAAGGGACTTTGTTTTATAGCCGAGTTCGAACGGCGTCCCGCAGTGTACTCTTTGGGGAAAATTTTTTAAATGACATTGCATGGCATTGTACCTTGCAAATGTCCCCAACATTAAGAGAGGATGAACAACGCTTTGTCCGATGATCCTAGGATTCGAACGCATTCAGCGTCATAGGCAACAATGGCACGAATTCGATATCCGCATTCAGGGCGAAGTGTCGCCACCCTAAAAAGATATTAGAGAGTTAAAGAAGGCGCAGCGGAGCGGGACCGATTCGGTTAGTAGTAAAATGTGGACACATGACTTGTACTCTACTCTTCCTTGATTTGAGTCCCATGTAGAACCCCACTGTAGTAGCCACTTGAAACTTTGCGCAGCTAAATTTCACTTCCTATCGCCAACGATCCCCATATAAAGCGATATATTAAAATGACTTCTTGAGCCCCTAGTGGGCGCAATTCATATTTGATTTGCACAATGACCTCTAAAATACGCACCAAGTATGGTATGCATCGGTCCGTAAGCTAAAAAGTAATTGCGGATTTTTCATATAGTCGGCGTTGACAAATTTTTTCACAGCTTGTGACTCTATAATTGCATTCTTTCTTCTGTCAGTTATCAGCTGTTACTTTTAGCTTGCTTTAGAAAAAAAGTGTAAAAAAGTATATTTGATTAAAGTTCATTCTAAGTTTTATTAAAAATGCATTTACTTTCTTTTAAAAAATCCGCAATTACTTTTTGGGCAAGCCAATAGCTACCATATAACTGATCTCCCGTTTTTTTAAGCACCTACAGAAAGCAACTTTTATCTATCATGCATTCTTTTGTTTCTGCGAACAAAGAGATCCCGCATAAAGATCTTGACAAATGCGATCTATGGTGGATGGTTTATGAGATTCGGTTCAGACGAACTTAGCACTCTTATGCTTGAGTTTTTCGCATACTTCAATTTGTTGGGTAATTTAACCCTTTAGAATGGATTTAAAAATGCTACAATATATCATAACTATGCTTCTCTCTCAGCTTTTCTCTTTCCCTCTCTGCTTGTTGTTCCTTTTCATTATCATCATTGCTTCACTGTCAGTCCTTCACTCACTTACAAACTATGATATTTTCTCATTCTATAATTACGACGAGATAATTCATTTTATTATTGCTTATTTTGTTGCTGTTGCTTCCGTCATAGTCGGCACCGGCAACGGCGTCGTCGTCGCCGTAGACGAGGAAAACATCAACTTGCACATCCTCAGCGTCTTCCTTGTCATTTCATCTTTAGCTTAAAGAAGATAAATGACATGGATTTATTGCCTCAGACAAAATATTTTGGGTAGGAAAACAAAAACGACGAATTCTCCAAAGAATCATATAAGGTTCAAGCATATGTGAGCAACTGTACATACATACATTCGTACTTATTTACATGGGTAGATGAGTGTGATTTATCACGTTTTCATTGTTTAATTCATATAAAATACAATACAACGTAAACGAAAAACAGCAAGCAAACAGCATTTTATCCAGACGAACACAATAAACGATGATAAGATTGTGATGGATTAATTAAAATTTAAATGGAAAATACAACACAACTTTAGTTTCGTAATATTTTTCGTTATTAATTAATTTTTAAGTAATGGAATCATACAAGGGCAAGAAACAAGAGATTTTGTTGCAATGACCCAAAGCAGAAGGGAGAAATTTCATTTCTATTCTTGGTTTAGGTTAGGTTAGATTAGGTTGAAAAGAGGGTGCAGATATTAACCGCACCATGCCACTATGGACATACACCTAAGCCAGTAATCAGATTGTTATGCGCTCTAAAATACTATAAAGTAACTTCTAAAAAGAAAATTTGCAAATGCAAATTTTGCCTATGAACATTCCACTAAGGAACTGGGCCAAACTTCTCACTTATCAATGAGTGCAGTTCGATTCAAGTTTAAGCTCAATGTTAAGGGGCCTCCTTTTTATAGCCGAGTCCGAACGGCGTGCCGCAGTGCGATACCTCTTTGGAGCGAAGTTTTACATGGCATAGTACCTCACAGATGTTGCCAGCGTTATAAGGGGAAAACCACCACTGAAATTATTTTCTGATGGTCTCGCCAGGATTCGAACCCAGGGGTTCAGCGTCATAGGCGGACAGGCTAACGTCTGCGCATAAGTTTTTAAGTTAGGAATTCCGTTCTACTTACAAAATCCTTAATTGTTTTCAATACCACTCCCCTAAGTTGGTTCATGTCTGGTATTGTGTCTCCACCTAAGTACCGGTATCTGTTAGACGCGAAAGCCGGACAATGACATAGGAAATGCTCCAAAGTCTCATCATCTTCCCCGCATGCACTACACATGCTGTCACTTGCCGCACCGATTTTACATAAGTGAGCTCGTAGTCCTTTGTGTCCCCCTATGATAGAAATAACTATACTGACCTCCTTCTTGCTTCCTTTCAGTAATAGCGTTGTCTTCTCACGATTATCTAAATCCCCCCATATGATTTTCGTCGTCCTACCGACAGTTTCGCTGTTCTACAATGTTGCATGCGCATTCTTCGCCCACCTCAAACCTACACGTTTTTGGTGCAAAAATGGGAATTTCGAAAATCTAAAGTAAGATTTGAATTCAGTTTTCGACGAGGAGTTATATTCGGCAAAGTTTTTAGCGAAAAGCGAAAAAGGTTTTATTGACAATTTTTCAGACAAGGCTGAAATTTTCGAAAATCAACAAAATTTGGAAACTTTCAAAATCGCAAAAATGTTGGCGAATTAAAAGGCAAAATTTCGAAATTCGTCAACAGAGCGTCGAAATCGCTCCCACTTGCAATAAAATCAAGACGTTTCTGGACACAAACTGGGAATTTTGAAAATCTAAGATATGCCCTGAGTTCAGTTTTCGATGAGCAATTATATTCGCCAAAGTTATTTGCGAAATTTGAAAAATATTTTGATGCGTCATTGGCGTTAAACCTACGCGTTTTTGGTGCAAAAATTTGAATTTCGAAAATCTGAAGAAAGATTTGAATTCAGTTTTTGACGAGGAGTTATATTCGTCAAAGTTTTTTGCGAAAAGAGAAAAAAAGCTTTTTTGACACTTTTTTCAGACAAGGCTAACAAGGCATTGAAATTTTTGAAAATCTACAAAATTTCGAAACTTTCAAAATCGCAAAAATGTTGACGAATGTAAAGGCAAACGTTTGAAATTCGTCATCAGAGCGTCAAAAGCGCGTCATTGCAATAAAAAGACGTTTTTGGACACAAAATGGGAATTTTGAAAATCTAAGATATGCCCTAAGTTGAGTTTTTGATGAGCAATTATATTCGTCAAAGTTATTCGCGAAAATCGAAAAATATTTTTATGCGTCATTGGCGTTAAACCTACGCATATTTGGAGCAAAAATTGGAATTTCGAAAATCAGAAGAAGGAATTGAATTCAGTTTTTGACGAGGAGTTATATTCGTCGAAGTTTTTTGCGAAAAGCGAAAAAAAAGTTTTTTTGACCATTTTACAGACAAGGCTTTAAGTAAGTCATTGACATTTTCAAAAATCAGTAAAATTTCGAAACTTTCAAAAATGTTGGCGAATGTAAAGGACAATGGGGCAAAAGTTTGAAATTCGTCATCACAGCGTTAAAATCGCGCCCATTTGCAATAATATAAATCAAGACGTTTTTGGACACAAAATGGGAATTTTGAAAGTCTAAAGTATGCCCTGAGTTCAGTTTTCGATGGGGAATTATATTCGCAAAAGTTTTTTGTGAAAATCGAAAAAAAAAATTTGAGGCGTCATTGGCGTTAAACCTACGCGTTTTGGTGCAAAAATTGGAATTTCGAAAATCTGAAGAAAGATTCGAATTCAGTTTTTGACGAGGAGTTATATTCGTCAAAGTTTTTTGCGAAAAAATATTTTTTTACCATTTTTCAGACAAGGCTATAAGTAACTCATTAAAATTTTCGAAAATCAACAAAATTTCGAAACATTCAAAATCTCAAAAAATGTTGGCCAGTGTAAACGACAATGAGGCAAAAGTTCGAAATTCGTCATCAAAGCGTCAAAATCGCGCCCATTTGAAATCAAATCAAGACGTTTTTGGACACAAAATGGGAATTTTTAAGGTCTCAATATGCCCTGAGTTCAGTTTACGAAGGGGAATTATATTAGCCAAAGTTTTTTGTGAAAATCGAAAAAAAAAATTTGAGGCGTCATTGGCGTTAAACCTACGCGTATTTGGAGCAAAAATTGGAATTTCGAAAATCAGAAGAAGGAATTGAATTCAGTTTTTGACGAGGAGTTTTATTCGTCAAAGTTTTTTGTGAAAAGCGAAAAAAAGTTTTTTTGACCATTTTTCAGACAAGGCTAATAATTCATTGAAATTTTCGAAAATCAACAAAATTTCGAAACTTTCAAAATCGCAAAAATGTTGGCGAATGTAAAGGCAAAAATTTGAAATTCGTCATCAGAGCGTCAAAAGCGCGCCATTGCAATAAAATCAAGACGTTTTAGGACACAAAATGTGAATTTTGAAAGTTTAAAATATTCCCTGAGTTCAGTTTTCGATGGGGAATTATATTCGCCAAAGTTTTTTGTGAAAATCGAAAAAAAAAAATTTGAGGCGTCATTGGCGTTAAACTTACGCGTTTTTGGTGCAAAAATTGGAATTTCGAAAATCTGAAGAAAGATTTGAGTTCAGTTTTTGAAGAGGAGTTATATTCGTCAAAGTTTTTTGCGAAAAGCGAAAAAGTCTTTTTTACCATTTTTCAGACAAGGCTATAAGTAAGTCATTGAAATTTTCAAAAATCAGTAAAATTTCGAAAATTCCAAAATCTCTAAAATGTTGGCGAATGTAAAAGACAATGGGGCAAAAGTTTGAAATTCGTCATCACAGCGTCAAAATCGCGCCCATTTGCAATAATATCAAGACGTTTTTGGACACAAAATGGGAATTTTTAAGGTCTAAAATATGCCCTGAGTTCAGTTTTCGATGGGGAACTATATTCGCCAAAGTTTTTTGTGAAAATCAAAAAAAAAAAAAAATTTGAGTCGTCATTGGCGTTAAACCTACGCGTATTTGGAGCAAAAATTGGAATTTCGAAAATCAGAAGAAGGAATTGAATTCAGTTTTTGACGAGGAGTTTTATTCGTCAAAGTTTTTTGTGAAAAGCGAAAAAAAGTTTTTTTGACCATTTTTCAGACAAGGCTAATAATTCATTGAAATTTTCGAAAATCAACAAAAATTCGAAACTTTCAAAATCGCAAAAATGTTGGCGAATGTAAAGGCAAAAATTTGAAATTCGTCATCAGAGCGTCAAAAGCGCGCCATTGCAATAAAATCAAGACGTTTTAGGACACAAAATGTGAATTTTGAAAGTTTAAAGTATTCCCTGAGTTCAGTTTTCGATGGGGAATTATATCCGCCAAAGTTTTTTGTGAAAATAGAAAAAAAATAATTAGACGCGTCATTGACCTCAAACCTATACGCCCACTGCGTCGACCCGAAAGGCTTTGGTCTTCACGCCAAATCGTCTGCCCTTTCATATCCCCTTTCTCCGTTATGGCCTTGCACCCAACGATGCGGCTGTTGCAAGACTATTCGTGACCTTACCGTTCTGGTTGTTATTGCCCTTATGGCCATTTTACTGTCGGTATAGGTGTTCACACTCGACGTCCTCGCGTTAGTACCACACCACATCACGCATTCCGTGATCGCCCGGATCTCCGCCTGCAGGTCCGTATTATGGTCAGGCAGTCTAAAACAGATCTCAATCCCTGGATTCGCAATGTATACCCCCAGGCCCAATCTGTCCTCTAGCTTTGATCCATCCGTGTAACATGATCTTCCAGATGGCAATACTAAGGTTCCGTCAATCCAAGACTGTGCCGATGGCAGCAGTGCCTCGCACTCGACTTCAAGATTCATCTCAGGTATGCGATCGGAAGCCTCTTCCCTTCCTTTGAGGTTTCCTATCGTCGGCTCGATTATACTGCGACGGTGTGAGCTGCTCCCATCCACAATCCATTCTCCCATCGCCTTTAGTCTCATAGCCGCAGTGGCTGCCTCACACTTAATTTGTATGTCAATGGGTTGGATATCTAGAATAGTCTCTAGTGCCCTGGTGGGTGTGGTCCTCATTGCTCCGCCTATGCCAAAACAACATCTTCTCTGAACCTGTTGTATGGTCCATAGCAGTCGACCAAACTACTGAGGCGTAAATAAGTATTGGTCTAATCACGCTCCTGTAGAGCCAGTGGATTATCCTCGGATTCAGGCCCCATTTCGAGCCTACGTCCCGTCTAGACAATTCCCAACATCTGTGAGCCTTCTCAGTACGCTCCTGTCGAGCCAGTGGACTGTCCCGGGATTCAGGCCCCATTTCGAGCCTACGCCCCGTCTAGATAATGCCCAACATCTGTGAGCCTTCTCAGTACGCTTCTGAATGTGACACTTCCAATTCAGTTTCCTGTCCAAGATCCCACCTAAGTATTTGACCTTGTCAGATATCGAAATCGTCGTATTGAGAACGTGGTGCGTTAAATTGGCCCACCTTCATCTTCCTCCTGAACAAGCCTATTTCAGTCTTCTCTGGGTTAACATTGAGACCTCTGGGTCTAGCCCAGTTATATGCCATATGCAAGACCCATTCGGCCCGTCTGCATAGCTGGTTCGTATCCTTACCCCATAGAAGTATTATAACATCGTCTGCTTAGCAGATGGGTTCAAAACCCTCCTCAGTCAGCATCCGTAATAGGTCATTTATGGTGGTCACCCATAGGAGTGGCTATAAAATTCCCCCTGCGCCACTTTCACCCTTATATTTATGCCAGAGGACACACAATTTATTCACCTGTTCCTAAGCATATGGTTTATCCAGTCTCTTAGGACCGGTTCCACCCGTAACTGGCCTAAGGATTGGATGTGTTTCGGTTCGCACATTGTTAAAGACCCCCTCGATGTCAATGCATACCTCCAGTGTGTACATTTTGGCATCGAAGGATTCTTCTATTTTATGCACAACCTCGTGCAGGGCAGTCTCCATCGATCTTCCTTTGACATAGGCATGCTATTTGTTTTTGAGCAGTTCGCTGGATGTCCTAGTCTTTATCATGGTTTCCACAAATACGTTCCAAGGTTTTGAGTAGAAAGGACGTAAGGCTTAGGGGTATGTTGGCCTTTGGTGTCCCATAACTTGCCTTGCCGGTCTTGGGCATAAACACCACCCCTGCCTCCTGCCAGGCTTTCGGAGTATATGCAAGTCTTCGGTACGCTGAGAAAATTTTGGCTAGACGAGGCGGCAGATAGTCTGCCTCCTTCTGTAGTAACGCCGGAAATATTCCATCAGGTACGGGTGACTTAAATGGTTGAAGCTCCTCAAGGATTTCTTCACCATACAAATAACAAATTTTGCCCATGAACATTCCACTAAGGAACAGGGGCAAACTTCTCGCATATCAATGAATGCAGTCCGATTCAAGTTTATGCTCAATGGTAAGGGGCCTCCTTTTTATAGCCGAGTCCGAACGGCGTGCAGCAGTGCGACACCTCTTGGGAGAGAAGTTTTACATGGCAAAGTACCTCACAAATGTTGCCAGCATTAGGAGGGGAAAACCACCGCTAGAAATTTTTTCTGGTGGTCTCGCCAGGATTTGAACCTTGGCGTTCAGGGTCGTAGGCGGACATGCTAACTTCTGCGCTACGGTGGCCTCCACCATTTCTTCACCATAAATTCGGTTATTATAAACCTTCGATCGACGTCATTATTCCAAGATTCCGGTGTCTCCGTGAGTCCTTTCGTATCCTGTGGAAAATGGGTTTTTATCAAACGCCTCAACATGTCCTCCGTTGTCTCTGCTCACACTCCCATGTCTTCTACTAAGTTTTAGTTTGAAATGGGTTTATGAGAGAAACTTTTTTATCTTGGCGGCGTCATTAACGCTATCGACCTGTTCGCAGAAAAGCTTACAGGAGGCACGTTTTGCCTCTCTGGTAATGTAATTGTATTCCATGAGCCGTGTAATACACATCCCAATAAACTTCCGGTTTTTTACGACGTGCTCTGTTAAAAAGTCTGCGGACCTCTTTCCCAATATTGCGAATCTCTCCGGTCATCCAGGGTTTTTTCTGGGGCTGATTTCCTTTCGCGGAGAGAACAACTATCTTCGAAGGACCCCATCAGTGCAGTCGTACTCCTGTTGACATTTACGTCTATGTCTGCTATGCTTGGACAATCTACAAAAAATTATTTTTGGTTTCATATCAAAAAATATTAAAAATAATTTTTTCACAAAATCATATTTTTATGATTTCAAAATAGGTTTTTTTAAAATAGTTTTAAAGCTACAGCGTGTTAAGTTCAGTCTGTATACCCAGCATCCAATTATTATACCCTCCACCATAGGATGGGGGTATACAATTTCGTCATTCTGTTTGTAACACCTCGAAATATGTGTCTGAGACCCCATAAAGTTTATATATTCTTGATCGTCGTGATACTTTAAGTCGATTTAGCCATGTACGTCCGTCTGTCCGTGCGTCCGTCTGTCCGTCCGTCCGCCTGTCCGTCTGTCCGTCCGTCCGTCTGTCCGTCCGTCTGTCCGTCCGTCCGTTTCTCCGTCCGTCTGTCCGTCCGTCCATCTGTCTGTCGAAAGCACGCTAACTTTCGAAGGAGTAAAGCTAGTCGCTTGAAATTTTGCGCAAATACTTTTTATTAGTGTAGGTCGGTTGATATTGTCTATGGGCCAAATGGGTCCATGTTTTAATATAGCTGCCATATTAACCGATCTTGGGTCTTGACTTCTTGAGCCTCTAGAGGGCGCAATTCTCGTCCGATTTGACTGAAATTTTGCATATAGTGTTTTGGTAGCACGTCCAACAACTACGTTTAGTATGGTTTAAATCGGTCCATGTTTTGATATAGCTGCCATATAAACCGATCTTGGGTCTTGATTTCTTGAGCCTCTAGAGGGCACAATTCTCGTCCGATTTAACTGAAATTTTGCACGTAGTGTTTTGGTATCACTTTCAACAAATGTGCTAAGTATGACTCAATTCGGTTCATAAGCTGGTATAGCTGTCATATAAACCGATCTTGGATCTTGACTTCTTGAGACAATAGAGGGCGCAATTCTCGTCCGATTTGACTGAAATTTTGCACGTAGTATTTTGATAGCACTTCCAACAACTACGCTTAGTATGGTTTTAATCGGTCCATGTTTTGATATACCTGTCATATAAACCGATCTTGGATCTTGACTTTTTGAGCCAATAAAGCGCGCAATTGTCACCCGATTTGGCTGAAATTTTGCATGAGGTGTTTTGTTATGACTTCTAATAACTGTACTAAGTATGGCGTAAATCGGTATAGAACCTGATATAGCTCCCATATAAACCGATCTGGGATTTTGACTTCTTGAACCTCTAGAGGGCGCAATTCTCATCTGATTTGGCTGAAATTTTGTACAACGGCTTCTCTCATGACCTTCAACATACGTGTCTAATATGGTCTGAATTGATCAATAGCTTGATAAAGCTCCCATATAAACCTATCTTCCGATATTGCTTCTTGAGCCCCTACAAGGCGCAATTCTTATCCGAATGAACTAAAATATTACACAATGACTTCTACAATGTTCAGCATTCATTTATGGTCCGAATTAGACTATAACTTGATATAGCTCCAATAGCATAACAGTACTTATTCAATATTCTATGTTTGTCTAAAAACACATACCGCGCATAGAACTCGACAAATGCGATCAATGGTGGAGGGCATATAAGATTCGGCCCTGTCGAACTTAACACCCTCTTATTTGTTTGTTGTTGTTGTTTTTTTTTCACTTTTCATTTAATTGAAAATAGCTATCTGAAAAATTATTGAAATATTTTATTTTGCAAATAAATACCATACGATTTCTATGGATAAATGACTTTATTATTATCCGCCTATTATCAATGGTGTTGACCAAGGGGCAATTGTAAGCAATTAATATCTATTATTACTTCAGCTTGCATTCATCAAAGCGGTGGCATTAATCAGCGCTGGCATAATTACATTAATATTTGCTCTCTCCCCTCCCCACACAGCGAGAATGCATATAACATTCGGATGTATTTAATAAAAATAATTTATTGCTGCCACTTTAAGTGCAATAAAAAACAATAAATTTTTCCGCCCAAAGTTATTTCAACAATGCCCATTGCCCATTTGTGAAAAAATGCATTTATTATAATTAAACAAAAGTTCCATTAAAATGTATTAAAATTGGCCGATATGCAAATGAAATGAAATGAATTAATGTGGCATGAAAAACAAAAACGTCGGCCCTAACGAATGAGTAAATTTTGTAAAAATACATATATTTACTGAATTTTTCGCATAAATTCCGTGCATAGCATTAGGTTCAGTGAATTGAGAATCATCATTAGAGCTATTAATAGCTGGGTTTAATTTTAGTAATGCACCCGCTCTGCCCGCTGTGCCTTCTTTAACTCTCTAATATCTTTTTAGGGTGGCGACACTTCACCCTGAATGTGGATACTGAATATGTGCCACTGTAGCCTATATCCACCTATGACACTGAATCCTGGCGAGAACATCGGACAAAATTTAAAGTGGTGGTTATCCCTTCTTAATGCTCGCAACATTTGCGAAGTACCATGCCGTGCAATGTCATGGCAAAATGTTTCCCAAAGAGGTGTCGCACTGAGGCACGCCGTCCGGACTTGGCAATTAAAAATGTCCCTTATCATTGAGTTTAAACTTGAATCAGAAAGGTCTCATTGATAAGTGAGATGTTTGCCACCGTTCGGTTCCCAAATGCCTTTTATTTGAGTCCTATACTACCGTATTGGTAAATATTTCTGGTTTAAGGGGTATATCGGGGGACAGACACTTGGCCCTTAAAGTATATATAAGATTCGTGCTCTACTTTCAAATTCATTTTATTTCAGCCACACAATGACGTGATCGGTAAATAAGGTTTGTTTGAGGGTGGATCCCAAGCCTTTGGCTCCAAAAATTAGTATTAATTTTTTCGAAAATCAGTCAATTTCCACCCCAAATATCTTACCATGGACGATAAATACCGACAAGGGAGGCATTTTGGGATGGGGCGGCTCCCCAAACACGTGACTCTTCTACTGGCTATCAAATTCGTTTTTTCTCTCAAGCACCTTTCATTAGGGCTCTATATTGCCGTGATTGGTTTATATATCCATTTGGCGGACTTTAGGCGGCCCCCGAGGCACCCGACCCCAACAATAGAAACCAATCCCATGGCAGCCGGTTGTATGTACCCGATTGACCCGATGAATTCCTTCATCGGCAAGGGCTGCCGCCTCAGTGTACCACACACTGCTACTACAACAACAACAACAATAGAAACCATGTTTCGTTTTTGGTGACTGTAAGAGTGCAAACAAGTAAGAGCGTGCTAAGTTCGGCCGGACCGAATCTTATATACCCTCCACCATGGATCGCATCTGTCGAGTTCTTTGCGCCGTATCTCTGTTTAGGCAAACAAAGAATAATGAATATGGACGGAGGAGGAGGTGGAGCTATATCAAGTTATAGTCGGATTCGGGGCTCAAGAAGCAAAATCGGGAGATCGGTTTATATGGGAGCTGTGTCAAGCTATAGATCGATTCAGACCATATTGCACACGTATGTTGAAGGCCATGGGAGAAGCCGTTGTAAAAAATCTGTGCCAAATCGGATAAGAATTGCGCTCTCTAGAGGCTCAAGAACTCAAGATCCCAGATCGGTTTATATGGCAGCTATATCAGGGAATGGACCGATTTGGACCATACCTCGCATAAATGTTGGAAGTGATACCAAAACACCACGTGCAAAATTACAGCCAAATCGGATAGCAGCTCGGTTTATATAGCAGCTATATCAGGCTATGAACCGATTTGAACCATGTTGGATGTGATACCAAAACACCACGTGCAAAATTACAGCCAAATCGGATAGGAATTGCGCCTTCTAAAAGCGTAAGAAGTCAAGACCCCAGATCGGTTTATATAGCAGCTATATCAGGTGCTTGAGAAGTGCTTGCCATATTGCCATGGTCGGTAAATATGAACCATATGGTTCATATTTATTTAAGCTCCATATTGCCATACTCGAAAATGGAGTTTAGTTTAGGCGGTGCTTTAGGGCGTGCCCCCAAACACTTGGCTCCAAATTGGATTGGGCCTTTCATTTGAGGCCCATATTGTCATAATGGGTCAAAAAACATATTTGACGTATTTATAGGAGGAAAAGCGCCATCTAGACATGAACGCAAATTTTAATGTCATATTTGTAAACTACACCCAAATACCTTTCATTTGAATCTCATATAGCCATGGTCAGCTAATATGCCCATTTGGGGGTATTTGGGGGTGGGGAGACCTCCCATTACTTGGACCAAATTTTTTATACCATATTTGTCGAATACTTTTTATTTGAGTCCCATATTGACATGAACGTCGAATATATCTGTTCAGAGGAGTTTTGGAGTTGAGACGGTCCGCTGGGTGCTTGGACCCAAATTTTAATACGATTCGTTTTCTAATCACCAATACCTTTCATTTGATACCCATATGAAGCCTATCGGTCCACTTTTAGTTTTGGGTGGCTTTTTTGGGGAGAGGGGGAGGGTCCGTCCCCATCCGATATTTGAATACAATATCGTATTTCACTCTCCAAGTGAAATACCAAAAAGGATCGGTTCTGTGGGTTTCTTTGAGAAATCGATCAAATCAAGTTGAGGTGGATCATTTCAGGCGCACATAGTGTCCCTAAAAGATCGGCTATTGTATCGCACTCCAGTATTATCACACACCACTCATAGAAAAACACCACCTCCAAAATTTCAGACAAATCGAGTAATAATTGCGCCCTCCAGAGGCTCAAAAAGTCAAACTGGGAGATCGGTTAATATGGCAGCTATATCAGGTTATGTACCGATTTAGACCATACTTTGAATAGTTGTTGGAATTCATACAAAAAGGACATGTGCAAAATTTCAACCCAAGAAGTCGAATCGGGATATCGGTTTATATGGCGGCTATATCAGCATATAGATTGTTTTAGACCTTACTTGACACAGTTGTTGGAGGTCAAAATAAAACACTTCGTAGTAAATTTCGGCCAAATCGGAAAAGAATTGCGCCCTCTAGAAGCTTAAGAAGTCAAGACCTAAAATCAGTTTATATGGCAGATATATGAGGTTATGGACCGATTTTAACAATAATAAGCGCAATTGTTGGAAGTCATAACGAAATACGACATGCAAAATTTCAGCCAAATCGGCAAGGAATTGCGTCCTCCAGAGGCTCAAGAAGTCTAATCGGGTGATAGGTGTATATGACGGCCAGGGACGTAGGCATTTTTTTTTATTTTTTTTTTTTTTTGGGGGGGGTGTTGTGGGGGCATTCTACACTTTTTCAAAACCGAAAATATCTTCTGTTACTGTGGGATTGGTAAAGACACCTCAATTTATTTTTTTTTTTAATTTTGGTCCCTATTTGGCGTAGGAACCTACCCATGTCATTTGGTCATAAAGTCATAGCTGAATTTTACACTGATTGCAAATATCTTTTAGAAATTGTCTAGCTTTGAACGCTACACAAAAAAGGTTCGCATTAACGACAAAAAATTCTAGCTCGAGTTAGGAAAGAGGTATCATAATGAAATTTGGATTGGCGTAAAGTGGTCGACTGAAACCAGTTACAACAATTTTTCCCGTCATGTTTTGGGGGAAAATTGTCTTGTCGAAAGTCGGCAATTTTTTACATCCCAAAAAACATTTCATATTTGATACAACTTACCGTATATTTGTCGATCATTTTTAGCATTTTTATTATTTTTAATTTTACCCTTCTCAATTCAATGTAAAAGTAAAGAAGATATGTCGTACTTTTTGGTACCAAAATGTATGATTTGTTAAAAAATCACTTAGTCAGCCAACAGATATTTCCTGGTAGAACCTACATGGTAAGTTTCAGAGCTCTAGTTTAATCTGTAGGAAATGGTACAGAATACGGTACTAAGCGTTCAAAGTTCAAAGTACCAAAAAGTACTAATTGTGGTACTAATCGTACTATTTTTCCCACTTCCGGTACAATTTTGAGAAAATCTTTTCACGATATCTTATTTTTTCGAGACGGTCTTGAGCCTTATACGCTTATTGCTACACCACTGTGAGTAATTAAAACGGACTTCTTCAAGTGCTTAGACAAGCAGATACCATGTGGGATAAGATTGAAACATGTCGGGTATCAAGGAATAGCTGGTAGCAGTACGACCTCAAGAGCACAGATTAGCCTGGATCCTTAGAACTTGTCAAGACATATCACGGCGCTGACTAGCCACTGGCCTATTGAAAATCATGTAAACTATCTAGAGCTGCGGAGATTAGGAAAAGATGGTTGAACACCCTCTCTTTTCCAGTCCAGCGATAATGTAACGTAAACTTTGAGTCATTCGTTCGTTCATGGTCTAGTCGATACAATGGAGTTAGGTCTGGGTGGTCTGTTAAAAATGCCAATTCTTTATACAATTTGAGTATAAGAAGTCGAAATCTCGCAGGCAGTTCCCAAAGAAGAGAAAAAAAATCCGGCAATTTTCCCCCAAAAAATCTATTTCATCGCCTACAGCTAGAATTGAGATCGTTTTATATACGAACGAATTTATGATTACTTTACTTTGATTGGCTATGACAAAATATTTGTTCCGAACGTAGAATAGCGTTCCAAGCGCCTCGATCTTCTGCGCTCATTCTAAAATCTCTGACACCAAGTTTCGAGGTGTCTTCCACCACTGGATCTTTCCATCGGGCTTTTGGTCTTCCCGGTTTGCGTGTACCACCGTGTTTGCCTTCAAAAGACTTCTTTGCTGGAGCTTCTTCATCCATTCTGACAACATGACCTAGCCAACGCAGCCGTTGTATTTTGATGCGTGTAACTATGCTGTCGTCGTCATACAGTTCATACAGCTCGTGGTTCATACGTCGCCTATATTCTCCATTATCGCAAACTGATCCATATATTATACGAAGAATCTTTCTCCCAAATTCATGCCTCGTGTTATGGCAGCTATAGTATAGTTTGTCACCGTTTGGTGTTATAGTGACGCCATTCCCAGTCCATCGCACTTCCTGTAAGGCGGTAATATCTGCCTTGTACTTCTCTAATGCACCCGCCAGCGCGTATACTGCACCTTCTCTATAAAGAGTGCGGACATTCCGGGTGCAGATCCGCAAATCATGGTCCTTATTTCGTTTGCGTGGGTCGCCAACGTTGTGGGGGTCCGTTTTTACGCCCGCATTTGCAGCTACTCCGCTTAAAAACGGAACTTTCCACCATCCGCAACCTGTGGACGCGCCCGGTAGCTTTCAGCTAAGCTTCCCATGATAACGATGGACACCACACAAGTGGGAGCTGAAAGTTCCAGCCTGTGTGGTGCTCATAGTTATCCCATGTCGGCCGGGACGAATATAAGATATTAGCTTCAAAATCCCGCATTGATGCGGTAGAATTTTTATCGATTTTCCCTGTAAAAAATTTCACGATATTCGCCACAAAAGATGGTTGGTAAAAATTGTCGGGTCGGCATATATCATACAAGTAAAGATTTTAAAAGCACTACGACCATCTTATTTTATGTTCTTCCTCGTGTAAACCACATTCCAAAAAATTAAACTTTTTACTTTAATTATCAAAAAAAAGGTTTTTACGAAAACAGTTCAGCTATGCTGTTTGTCTTAAGTCACTGCCCATAGGCTGTCGTGATTTGAAACTCATTGCATGTAAGTACAAAGCAGCAGTAAATGACCATTAAGCTTATAAATGTTTAATTTTCACATTGTGTGATGCTCTTTTAATAAGAATTATTGCCGAATTAAAAGGTTGTTAAATTAAGAAGAAACGTTTTTTGAAGCGAAAAAGAACACCAACAAAGTTTTTCGATATAGTAAAGGTTTATAAAATGACAAAAAGCACTAAAAACTAAAGGGTTAAGTAAGGTTAAATCTAAACATAGTGGTAGTAGTTACAGACTCCATTAGGAAATTTGTAGTTGTTGGTGATACCATAGTAGAGACGGACTCCCTGGTACTAGTCCTAGAGTTTCTGGAGGGAATCGAGCCCACAACCCAAACACTGCTAAGCAGAGCATGCTAATTTGATGTACATCTTCTATGTTGTCATTGCAAAATTCGAAAACTTCTTTTTCATAACCCTTCATTACAACAATACCAAGGCGGAAGGATATTGCCCCGAACCGGACTTTACTGCCACAAATATTTACCCACACTGGTGAGTGGGGCAGTTTCACATTTCGTTGACAATGCTTCGCTGATACGAACGAAATACGAAACAACAAAGAATGACATGTAATCTGTCATAAGAATTGCACACACAATAATGCGAAAATATATTTAACGATTACCAGTCCAGGCAATCAACGAGTCCTTATTCTTTATGTTCATTGTTTGAATGCATTCATGTGGATGAGTAACCATGCCAGCATTCATGTGTGCATGTGTTTGTGTGTAGGGTATGGCTTTATTTATGTTGCTATATATGCAATTGTCCTTCCTGGCAAACTGTAAAATATATCGCCATGTTATGGATGGTTATATAGACGGACATTGAATACGTTGAGCGATTGTCATTATTTTGTTCATCACCAAATTGAGAAATCGATGATGAGAAATGGCCAAAGGAAGGCATCAACATTAATGTTGACATAGTTGATGTGCGGGAACAGTGGTTAGAAAGGAGGAAATACCTTTAAAAAAATATAAAACAAAACAAAACATCAGCCAAATGGGGCTAAAATTGAGGTTTCTAGGGGCTCAAGAACTCAGAAGGGAGCTCTCATATCTCATATCAATCCAGGATATCAGCCCAATCAAGACAATATTAAGGCTACAAGGTTGTCTAGGCCCCATGGTGGTTTTTATGGGGCTTAAATCCCCTTACGTTCGGACTCGGCTATAAAATGGAGGTCCCCTATCATTGAGCTTACAATTGAATTGACAGCACGCTTTGATTTGTGGGAAGTTTGCCCCAGTTTCTCAATGAAATGTTCATGCGCAAATTTGCAGTACATCTTCTAAAAGACCTAGCAAGTGTGGGCGGCCAAAGAAGGAGTTAGTGTGGGTATAGAAGGTCTTAAAAGGCCAACAGAGAGGTAAAAGTCTTTGGTGGCGGGGTTATTTACAACGGGATTAATTACGGGAGGTACGAGTCCAAACATGATGCTCTGGTGGATATGAGGAAGATGGTAACAGACCAACACCCTAAGTGGAGGTTTTACCACCTCTTTTGTGGCTCTCGGTTATCGTTAGGATTCTTTAGTCCTTTAAGGGGAAAAGGGAGAAAGTAGTCGCAAGTTGCAAATTTGCCCTGAACTTTCCAATGTGGATCAGGAGCAAACTTCTCACATATCAATGAGTGATGTGCGATTCAAGTTTAAGCTCAATAATAAGGGGCCTTCTTTTTATAGCCGAGTCCGAACGAAGTGTCGCAGAGCGACACCTGGTGAGAAGTCTTAACATGGCAAAGTACTTCACAAATATCGCTAGCATTAGGAGGATCATCACCGCTGAAATTATTTTTATGTTCTTGACAGGATTCGAACTCAGGAGTTCAGCCTCATAGGCGGACATATTGGGTTGCCCAAAAAGTAATTGCGGATTTTTTAAAAGAAAGTAAATGCATTTTTAATAAAACTTAGAATGAACTTTAATCAAATATACTTTTTTTACACTTTTTTTCTAAAGCAAGCTAAAAGTAACAGCTGATAACTGACAGAAGAAAGAATGCAATAACAGAGTCACAAGCTGTGAAAAAATTGGTCAACGCCGACTATATGAAAAATTCGCAATTACTTTTTGGGCAACCCAATAGTAACCTCTGCGCTATGATGGCCTCGGCGGATGAGGTTGCCGTAAAGGTTTTTGACTAGTTTATTCTCCAATCATGGACTATATTTAGAATGCTCTCAAGTTGGGGAGAAGGCCAAGGCGCTAGGCATATTCTTCAAGGAAGACTGAGATGAGTTCTTTTTCACCAAACGGAGTTTTATTGAGTCAGAGTTGACTGTCAATGCGACTATCAACTCCTTTTAGGTGCAGAGTGTGAAGGTTGCAAAGAAAAAACGTAGTCATTGTTGCAAGTGGCCACTTTTTCTCTACAACAACGGACCAAGTTTTGGGGCACGAGATAACTATGAACACCACACAGGCTTGAACGTTGAGCTCCGATCTGTGTAATAGTAATCACGAGAAGCTCATGTGGGAGCTACCGGGGGCGTCCACAGGTTACGGATGCAGTGATGCTTCGTATACGGAGTAACTTCAACTGCAGTCGCGGACAATCAGCGGTATCGAGTGGAAAGTCTCAGTGAGAGGCTGGGCGGCACCGGCTCTTGCCTAAAAACTGAGTGCCTTTGACGATCGCTATGATGAGGCAAGTTTTAGTTTGCGCCTTTAAATAACGAAGCGATCGGTCATATGGTCCGGAACGAGCTTACTCATCTTTAGGAGTTGGTGCACTGTGCAGCAGTTGGCCCGAATTGGGAGGGCTCGAGTCTCAAGAAATCGGCTTTGGACGTGAGGACTTGATTTTATCGTCTTTTTTGTGGCTCTAGGTTGTTAATGGAATTCTCATGTCTTTTGAGCAGTGGGTGGAGGAATAATAACATTGTCATGTCTTGATGAGGGTGGAGATGCCATACTCTCGAGAGGTAGAAGGAGTTTATACCCTCTTTTGTGGATCCTGCGATTTTCGGGTCTTTTGAGGGATAGATAGTAAAGGTATAACCGATTTATAGCTACGGAAGTGGTATAATTTTATATCCACCATCGAAAGATGAGGGTATATTCAGTTTGTCATTCCTTTTGCTGCGCATCGAAATAAATATTTCCGACCCTATAAAGTTTACATACTCTTGATCGTCGTAAAAATCTAAGACTATTTCCGTCCGTCTGTCTCATTGTTTGCTGACGCTACACTCTTTAAAATTGAAGATGTTGAGCTGAAACTTTGCACAGGATCCTTCTCTGTCCAAAGACAGGTTACGGGCTATATCGGACTATATCATGATATAGCCCCCATATAGAAATATCTGCCGATTTAAGGTCTTAGCCACATTTATTGTCCGAATTCGGTGAAATTTGAAACAGCGAGCTGTGTTAGTCCACTCGGTATCCTTTTTCAATTTGGCCGAGTTCGGTTCAGATTTGGATATAGCTGTCATATTGTCCGATCTCTCTATTTAAGGTCTTGGGTCCATAACAAGCCCATTTATTGTTCGATTTCGATGAAATTTAGGACAGTGAGTTGTGTTACGAACGGTCCAGTTCGGTCACGATCTCTGGATTTAAGGTCTTGGCTCCATAAAAGGCGTATTTATCGTCCCATTTCGCTGGAATTTGACATAGTGGCTCATGTTAGGCTTTTCCCACATCCGAGTTCTATGTGGGTCAGATTGGCAAAATGACTAATATTTAACCAAAATTGAACAGCGACTTGTATTATTAGACAACTTAATACCTGTGCCGAATTTGGTGCTTATTGGGCGCATTTTTCACCGTATTATGACGAAAGTTGGTTTAAATATATACCCAAGTTGAGGGGTATAAAAGGTTGGGCCCGACGGAACTTAATACGTTTTTACTTCATTTTATTTATTTTTAGTGGACGTAATGACAGCACACTATCAATAGTGGTTCTACGCCGGAACCGCCACCCCAGGACCGCATGAACTACTTCCTACAGCATTCATTTTATTTCTATTCCTGCGTTCTATATACCTTTTGAATAATGATTGGGTGTTTGAACTCGCTGGTAAGCCGTTCTCCTGCCATTACTTAGTGGATATAGGTTGCGTACCTGGCTCACTTCTGAAGTGATTCCACAATCTTATCCCTCAAGTCTTTTATGCCCATATCAGTTTTGGGTATACCTAACGCTTTCGCAATATTCCTCCGTACACGTCGTATAGTGTGCACGGATGAAATCCCAAGGGCGCGAAAGGCAATGCGATTGGCATAAACCTGAAAAAGACTACGGTTCACCCCAAGGAGATAGTCAAAAGATTTAGTGGAATGGAGTTTCGGGGTGGAGCTGCCACTCTCTAAAAGGCTTAGTACCTTGTCCTAATTCTTGACCAGGGAGTGCACTGGAAAAGTATTGAGGATGAAAAGGTCAAGAGAGGACAAAATGCGATCAATATCTGTCTCAACATGTTAGGTAGGATTTAGGAGCAAAGAAGGGGTATTGAACACTTCCTATAATGGTTATATGGTCTGAAATTATGCTGTGTAGGGAAGGGCTTCTGTAGATAAGGTGCTATACACCGCCCCAGTAATGCTATTGGGAGCGAGAAGCAGATCCCCAATGGAAATACAAAACTATACTCGATCTGAGATTTTTGCACCTGAATTTTAGGTGGGCAGCGACGAAGATCATGCTTAGA
Source organism: Stomoxys calcitrans (assembly GCF_963082655.1). NCBI lineage: Eukaryota > Metazoa > Arthropoda > Insecta > Diptera > Muscidae > Stomoxys > Stomoxys calcitrans. The sequence goes on along the minus strand of NC_081553.1, from coordinate 74,110,089 downwards.
TTGATGTAGTTACGAACTTTGCTATACCAAGGCTAAGGTCCTGTGGCTTAGTTTCTCAATGGGGAGAGTGATACCTATCTTAGGTCTGTCAACTACTATGACTACTATGGCCATTTAACTAAAAAATTGGGCGATACATAAATACGGGAGCCATATCTAAATCTGAACCGATTTTGATGAAATCTTGATCATATGTTAAGATCAGTAACAAAACAATCCGTGCCCTATTTTGTGCAGATCGGTTAAAAATTTTAGCTACTACGGCCATTTAAGTGCAAATCGGGCGATACATATATATGGGAGCTATATCTAACTCTGAACCGATTTTTACCAAAATCAATAGCGCTCGCTCGTCCTTGGGCTAAAAAAGTGATATGTGCAAAATTTCGCGATGATTGAAGAACAAATATGACATCCACTTTGATTACAAGAATATGTGGACTCACAGACGGACATGGCTTAATCGAATCAGAAAGTGATTCTGAGTCAATCGGCATACTTATCAATGGGTCTAGCTCTTCTTCTTCTTAGCGTTTCAAACAAATGCACAAACTTATAATACCCTGTACCACGGTGGTGGTACAGGGTATAAAAACGTTTAAAAAACTATTGCGCGTTTGCCTAGCAATAGATGGGAGGAGGTATGATAAACGATGACAACGGTCATTGGGCGGTCAAGGCCTTAAGACACAACTTCTTTAGGAGAAGAACGGCACTTTTACTATGGCCAAGCAAATATGACCACGGCCTAAATTCTTTCGATTTATAGTCCTCTCATCTTTCTGGTTTGAACGCATCCAGAAACAGTCACAGTTTGGTGCAGTTTATGGGCTGATGGTGGAATCATTGGACCGTACTTCTTCAAAAATGTTGTGAATCGCAACGTAACAGTGAATGGTGAGCGTTACCGGGAGATGATATCCAACTTTTTTTTTTTGCCCAAAATGCAAGAGCTTGACTTGAATGGCATGTGGCTTCAACAAGACGGTACCACATGCCACACAGCACCCGTAATAATGGTCTTATTGAGAGGCGAGTTTGGTGAATATTTTATTTCACTTTCGGGACCTGTTAATCGGGCCGCCTTTAGACCATTTTTTGTGGGGCTATGTTAAAGCTCATGTCTATACAGACAAGCCCGTTTCAATTGACACATTGGAAGACAACATTGAAGCGTTTATGGTAAGATACCGGCCGAAATGTTGCCGAAAGAGTATGCCAAAATTGGACTATGCGGGTGAACTATTTGAGGCGCAGTCACGGTCAACATTTGAATGAAATATTCTTCAAACATTAAATTATTTGGACCATCCTATCGATTGATTTAAAGATTTCATGAATTTTTCGGAATGTTATGTGTTTTTTTTTTTCTTTGAAAAAACTTTCCTGTAGCTCTTAAAAAATCACCCTTTACAACGTTTAATATGGGCCAATTGGTCTCATAAGAAGGTCACCGTTGCGCAGAGGTTAGCATGTCCCCCTATGATGCTGGGGTCGAATCCTGGCGAGAACATCAGAAAAATATGTTCCTAATGCTGGCGAAATTAGTGAGGTACTATGCCATGTAAAAACTTCTCCCCAAAGAGGTGTCGCTCAGCGGCTCGTCGTTCTTTATTATTGAGCTTCATTGAGCAATGAGCATTTTGAATCGCTCAGCAAAATTCAAAAACGCAAATTTGGCCAGGAACATTTCGTTAAGGAACTGGGGCAAAACGGGAATCGAACAGCATTCATTGCTATGTGAGAAGTTTGCCCTTGGCCCTTAATGGAATGACATAGGCCAATTTGCAGTTGGTCCACTAAATATACCAACGAACCGACATCAAAAAGAAGTATTCTTTAGTTGGGCTGACGGGCCATCAAGGAGTATGGAGAATAAGATGGAAGACGACTTTGATGTAAGGATCAGATGGCTGCCATCAATAATCTTGATGAATCTAAATGTGACACAACTGACAGCGTATGTAGGGCAATAGGGAAAAATTATCAGATGTTGGAACATTTTCTATGTCAACGCCCGGCTTTTACGGTTGGATTCCATTGAAGCGATTTGGGGAAAATTAATGGTGAACAGTTAGGGATTTTGTAAGCAAAATTCCTGACAACAATTTTTTTGGGGTTGCAATGCAAATTTGGTCATGAATATTCCTTAAGGAACAGGGGAAACCTTCTCACATATCAATGAGTGCTGTCCGATTAAAGTTAAAGCTCAATGATAAGGGGCCTCCGAGTCCGAACGACTTGCCGTAGTGCGACACCTCTTTGGAGAGAAGTTTTACATGGCATAGTACCTCACAAATGTCGCCAGCAGTACCTCACAAATGTCGGGGTTACTTTGTGATACTTTAAGCGCACACAAAGCCAGCTGCTGGTTTAGGCGCATGTCCATGAGCGGTTTATAATTCACTCACTCTTCCGTAACCTTAACAACCAAAGTTGAACTTTTGTACGATTTCTTCTGTACGGTTGTGTGGAAAAAGTTTTGTCAAATTGTGGTTACTATGATCTCAGTCAGTCATTTTGTGTCGAATGTCGTAAAATAATTTGATGGGCTGATTTTCTTTGGACAATGTTATGTATTGGGTTGCCCAAAAAGTAATTGCGGATTTTTTAAAAGAAAGTAAATGCTTTTATAATAAGACTTAGAATGAACTTTAATCAAATATACTTTTTTTACACTTTTTTTTCTAAAGCAAGCTAAAAGTAACAGCTGATAACTGACAGAAGAAAGAATGCAATTACAGAGTCACAAGCTGTGAAAAAATTTGTCAACGCCGACTATATGAAAAATCCGCAATTACTTTTTGGGCAACCCAATAATTCATTTCCAGTGAATTTTTATGGTTTTTTAACTGGCATTTGGTTAAATTTTTGGAAAATAAAGATACATTAATTTTTTTTATACCCTCCACCATAGGATGGGGGTATACTACCTTCGTCATTCGGTTTGTAACACCTCGAAATATGCATTTGAGACCCCATAGAGTATATATATCCTTGATCGTCATGTCATTTTAAGTCGATCTAGCCATGTTTGTCCGTCTGTCCGTCCGTCTGTCCGTCCGTCTGTCCGTCCGTCCGTCTGTCCGTCCGTCTGTCCGTCCGTCTGTCCGTCCGTCTGTCCGTCCGTCTGTCCATCCGTCTGTCCGTCCGTCTATTTGTCGAAAGCACGCTAACTTTCGAAGGAGTAAAGCTAGGCGTTTGAAATTTTGCACAAATATTTCTTATAACTGTAGGTCATTTGGGATTGTGAATGGGCCAAATGGGTCCATGTTTTGATATAGCCGCCATATAAACCTATCTTGGGTCTTGACTTCTTGATCCTCTAGAGGGCACAATTCTCGTCCGATTTGACTGAAATTTTGCGTAAAGTGTTTTGGTATCACTTCCAACAACTGTGCTAAGTACGATTCAAATCGGTTTATAATCTGGTATAGCTGTCATATAAACCGATCTTGACTTCTTGAGCCAATATAAACCGATCTTGACTTCTTGAGCCAATAGAGGGCGCTATTCTCATCCGATTTGGCTGAAATTTTGTATGAGGTGTTTTGTTATGACTTCCAATAAATGTGCTAAGTATGGCGCAAATCGGTTCATAGCCTGATATAGCTGCCATATAAACCGATTTGTGATCTTGATTTCTTGAGCCTCTAGAGGGCGCAATATTCATCCCAATTGGCAGAAATATTGTACAACGGCCTCTTTCATGACTTTTAATATACATGTCTAGTATGGTCTGAATCGATCAATAGCTTGATACAGCTCCCATATAAACCTATCTCCCGATTTTGCTACTTGAGCCCCATACAAGGGGCAATTCTTATCCAAATGAACTGAAATATTACACAATGATTTCTACAATGGTCCGAATCGGACTATAACTTGATATAGCTCCAATAGCATAACGGTTCTTATTCAATATTCTATATATATATATTTGTCTAAAAAGAGATACCGCGCATAGGACTCTACAAATGCAATCCATGGTGGAGGGAATATAAGATTCGACCCGACCAAACTTAGCACGCTCTTACTATGTTTTTATTTCATTTAACAGCTCCTTCGTTTCCCACTGTTCCTTATTCTGTTGCCATTTTACGGCAGAATTGTTAACTGAAAGTGGTTGCTAGTATTTTTATTGAAATTGCTTGCAAATATTGACGATGGACGCTGGTTGCTGGTTGCTGCACACAATGTATTAAAGCATTTCAGAATTTATGCCATTGGCTCCATGGAGAGGATAGTTGGTTTCTGGTTTCACCACTCGATGAAATAAACTCTCCTTCATTTCAGACGTTCGATGCTTCTGTTTTTTTTGTGTTGCTTTATTTGCAGGCAATTTGAAAAATGTTTAATATGGAACTTTTGTAATTACATTATGTCGAATAACATTTCTGTGAAATTTAATTTAAAATTCTCGTTACATCATCCGTGGTCATATTATTTGCCATAATTGTACATTAAACATTAATTAATAAAATGTCACAGCTATCATGGATATCATGCCAAACATGTTTACAGCGATAAGCATAGTTGTTCAATAGCACCAAGATAGTGCTAAAGGACGAAAATCATAGTAATGAGCAAATTTTCAAACAATAGGAGGGAATATTAAAAACCAAAGATCTATTTGACTTTGGGCAAAGTTGTAATTCAAAGGATACGGAAAAGATTTCAAGAGTGTTCGTATCCTAATCTTTAGAGATAGAGATATAAGGCCATATCCAAAAAAAAAAATTATTATGGGTTTAAAATATTTTTTAACTATAACTCACTTTCTGATTTTAAAAAAAGTCATTCAAAGAACTTGAAAAATTCGATCCATGGTAGAGGGTATATAAGATTCGGCCCGGCCGAACTAGAACGCTTATACTTGTTTAAAATATAACGACAACGTCATATTCATTGCCTCTTTACACTCCGGATCTGTTGTTGGCTCTATCGTTTTGGTTGTTATGGCCCTAAAGTCCGTTTACTATCGGAGAAGATATTCAAACTTGACAATCTCGCATTAAAGCCGTACCACATGACGCATTCCTACTTTGGTCAGCAAGAGGAAACAGAACTCGGTCTATGGGTTCGCAATGCAGGCGCTTAGACGAGTTCTCTCTTTTAGCTTTGATCCATCCGCGTAGAATGCAATATTACAATTGAGTTAATAGAAGATTCAGAAGGTAGAAAAAGTGTATCACACTCGACCTCAATTGTTGTTGTTATGTCGCTACATTTGTTTGTGGTCCTCGTAAAGCTCCATAGGTGAGCAATTTTATTCCGGTCCATACGAACGCAACGGGTACGTTATATCTATTGGTATAAACAGGAGCCAATAACTAGCCTTGTTATAAGAGTTTCACAGGCAGTCAGTATTTAGGCAAAAGTCGGTGTGGGGCGACTTTTCAATGAGAATCTCCACTCGATACTGCGGATTGTCCGCGACTACAGTTGTAAATCACACAAATCCGTATCGGTTTAAACCAATTTTTCAAATTTAAACAAGTAAAAACGTGTTGAATACCCACCACCATGGGTAAATTAACAATCTTCTTTTAAAACAAGTCGATTGTCATATCCAGAGTAATATGCAAATGGGGGCTGGTCTGGATCATATTTGATTCAGGTCCCGAGAACTCTTATACAAGTCACAGTTTAACCGAAATAGGGCAACGAATTCGCTTTTAATGGGATTAAGACCCTAAAAGGGAAGATCGGTCTATAGCAGCTATATCGAAATATAGTCTGATCTGGACCATTTGCTAGTCGGATGACGAGAGACTTAATTCAAGTCACTGTTTAAAATTCCAGAGAAATCTGGTAACATATGCAGCTTTTATGGGCTCAAGGCCCTTAATCGGCAGATCGGTCTATGTGGCAGCTATATCTGTATAAAGACCGATCCGAGCCATATTTGAGTGGGATATTGGGGGGCTTTAATGAACTGATTTTCTTAAATTTCAGCGAAATCGGATAATAACTGTGGCTTTAATGGGCTTAAGACCCCAAATCGGCAGATCGGTCAACATGACAGCTATATGTGAATATAGTCTGATCCCAATCATTTTTAATTCGGATGTCGGGAGGCTTAGCAAAACACACTATTTTCAATTCTAGGGAAATCGAATAAAAATTGGGGCTTTTATAGACTCAAACCCTCAATCAGCAGATCGACCTATATGGCAGCTATATCTAAATATTGTCCGATTTGGACTCTATTTAGGTGTACTTAAAACAACTCACTAATTCAAGTGTCTGCGAAATCGGATCGGTTTATATAACAGCTATATCTAAATGTAGTCCCATCTGAACCATATTTGAGTTGCATGTCGGGAGGCTTAAAACAACTCGCTGTTTCTAATTTCAACGAAATCAGATAATAAATGCGACTGTTACGGGCTTTAGACCCTAAAGTTGGACAAAAAATGCGGCTTTTACGGGCTTAAATCGCTAAATCGCCAGATCGATATGCATGGCAAATGGAAATTTTTTGCAAATTTTGCCCATGAACATTCCACTAAGGAACAGGGGCAAATTTCTCACATATCAATAAGTGCAGTCGGATTCAAGTTTAAGCTCAATGATAAAGGGCTTCCTTTTTATAGTCGAGTCCGAACGGCGTGCTCCAGTGCGACACCTCTTGAGAGAGAAGATTTACATAGTATAGTACCTCACAAATGTTGCCAGCACCGCTGAAAAAATTTTTTTCTGATGGTCTCACCGGGATTCGAACCCAGGTTTCCCAACATTTTAACTCAATATTTCAATTTTTAAAGGCTTTAGAGTGATTGCAACTGACGGACAAACACACGGACATTGTTAAATCGCCATAGAATTTTACGACGATCGGAAATGTGTATACTTTGTAGGGCCGAAGTGTTGCGGAATGACTAAAGGAATATACTCCCTATCCTATTGTGGTGGGTATACAAAACGTTTATTAAAGGAAAAATTGTCTATTATGTGTAATCATTACGTGTATCATGAACAGGATCACAGCATGTTGGAAGGATTACATCACCTACTTTCGGTCGTTCTGCCTCAAATTTTCTAGAGAATTCAACATTAACGTTCTTTAAAATTAAAGATAAGAACAATACAATTCTTCATTTACATCTTAAAGGAAATTGGTTACGAATTGTACGAAATTTTTTGCTTATTTAACAAAAGTTTCGTTGTTCTCCTGGCATTTATTCGATTTTCTTTTGTGGGCAAATACTGACCACCTTTAAACTCTCCTATGTACAGAAAAAAATGGTCTTTTTCTTTGTTAATCAGATTTCAGGGTAATTTTATTGTTGCTCTGTACAGTTTTACAACAATGCCTTTAATGCGAATATGTGCTTTCGACTCATTACCATGAAAATGCAGTTTACGAAAAGTTTTGTGTGATTTAATTATGAATATTAAATGGGATTTATTGCAAATAGTATTCCATTAAGCTAATTAATCAAATTATGCTTTATTGTAAGTTTTATATGATAATGCTTTGATTAAATTTATTTCGTAGAGTAAGATGAAGGACATAGCAATAGAAATTTAATTTAAATTTAGAAATTTAAGAAATAAAAAGCGTGCTAAGTTTGGCTGGGCCGAATCTTATATATCCTCCATATATTGGGTTGCCCAAAAAGTAATTGCGGATTTTTCATATAGTCGGCGTTGACAAATTTTTTCACAGCTTGTGACTCTGTAATTGCATTCTTTCTTTTGTCAGTTATCAGATGTTACTTTTAGCTTGCTTTAGAAAAAAAGTGTAAAAAAAGTATATTTGATTAAAGTTCATTCTAAGTTTTATTAAAAATGCATTTAGTGTCTTTTAAAAAATCCGCAATTACTTTTTGGGCAACCCAATATAAGGGCTCATATCCTCCATATGGGCTCGTATGCTTAGATCCACCATTCACCACCTGTGACCATTTAATAACCGTATTTTGAAACACCGCGATCAGATTTTTCAACATTTCTTCGTTCTAATCGACACGAGTTTTTCTTTTAGCGAATGTCAAATTGTGCGGACGATAATAAACTTTTTTCAATGCAGGGTGTTGCATGCAATATAGAATGTATGTCTGTGAAAGAAGTGTCCAAGGATTGTTCTATCTTATGGTATATCACATGAGGATCTTGCATTATAAGTTCACGCACGGCGTCAATGTTCTTTGATGCAACGGCCGTTCTTGTATGACCTTTACGGAATTCGTATTTGAGCGAGCGTTGGCCAAGACTAAATTCATTAAAACAGTATTTCACAGTGCTATAATAGGTGAAATGGTGCTCATTACCTTACAAAGTTATAACTTCAATCAACATCAATGAACAATTGTCATAATAATCCACGCCTAAAGTTGTGAAAACTGGTCGTACAAAAATTTAATGCAAATTTTGCCCCAGGAACATTCCACTAAGAAACAGAGGAAAACTTCTCACATATCAATGAATGCTGTCCGATTGAAGTTTAAGCTCAATGATAAGGGCCTCCGTTTTATAGCCGAATCCGAACGGTGTGCCGCAGTGCGACACCTCTTTGGAGTGAAGTTTTACATGGCATAGTACCTCACAAATATTACCAGCATTTGGAGGGGAAAACCACCGGTGAAAAATTTTCTGATGGTCTCGCAAGGATTCGAACCCAGGCGTTCAGCGGCATAAGCGGAAATGCAAACCTCTGCGCTACGGTGGTCTCCAGGATGGGGTAAACTATCTATACGGCAGCTTTATTTAAATATGGTCCGATCTGTACCATATTTGTGCCGAATGTCGAAAGTCTTAATATAATTCACTGTTCTTAATTTGAGCGAAATCGGATAATAAATGCCGCTTTTTTGTGTTAAGTTCGGTATGGACGAATCTCGTACAAATACCGATCGATCGCATTTGTCAAGATCTTTGCACGGCTTCCCTTTATACACAAAAACTAATGTGGGAAATTGGGAGAATGTTATGATAAAAAATCTTCAAGGTTTTTATACCCACCACCGAAGGATTGGGGTATATTAATTTTTTCATTCCGTTTGCAACACATCGAAATATCCATTTCCGATCCTATAAAGTATGGTTGCCTAAAGAGTAATTGTCGGTAATATAGTCGGCGTTGACAAATTTTTTCAACGGCTCGTGACTCTGTAATTGCATTCTTTCTTCTGTCAGTTATCAGCTGTTACTTTTAGCTTGCTTTAGAAAAAAAGTGTAAAAAAGTATATTTGATTAAAGTTCATTCTAAGTTTTATTAAAAATACATTTACTTTTTTTTAAAAAAAAATCCGCAATTACTTTTTGGGCAACCCAATAGACCGATCTATCGAATTAAGGCTTTGGACCCATAAAAGGCGCATTTATTGTCCGATGTCGCCGAAATTTGGGACAGTGAGTTAGGTTGAGCCCCTCGACATACTTCTGAAATATGGCACAGATTGGTCCAGATTTGGTATATCGCTGTCATATAGACCGATCTCTCGATTTAAGGTTTTGGGCCCATAAAAGGCGCATTTATTGTCCGATGTCGCCGAAGTTTGGAACACTGAGTTAAGCAAAGCCCCTCGACATATTTCTTCTATTTTGGCCTAGATCGATCAAGATTTGCATATAGCTGCCATATAGACCGATCTCTCGATTTAAGATTTAAGGCCCATAAAAGGCGCATTTATTGTCCGATGTCGACGAAATTTGGGACAGTGTGTTGGGCCTTTCGACATTCTTCTTCAATTTGGCTCAGATCGGTTCAGATTTGGGTATAGCTGCCGTATAGACGGCTCTCTCGATTTAAGCATTTGGGGCGCAGTTATTGTCCGATTTCCACGAAATTTGGGACAGTGAGTTGTGCTGACTTTTCGACATCCGTGTCGTTTATGGTTCAGATCGGATTATTTTTAGTTATAGCTACTAAAAAGATCAATATTTTGTTATACACAATTGAACAATGATTTGTACTTATTAGTATTTGGTCCAAATCGGAACATATTTCGAAATAGTTGCTATGGAGTATAACCGGATTTTGACGAAAGGTATCCAAATTTCGGCCTGGGCGAACATAACGCCGTTTTACTTGTTAAAACCTGCAATGTAACTTGTTATAACTTCCATCATAGGATGGGGGTAAACTAACTTCGTCATTCTCTTTGTAGCTCCTCAAAATATTGGTCTAAGACCACCTAAATAGATATAGTCTATATTAGCCGCCCCTCTGTCAGTTCGTATGTCCGTCCGTCTGCTGAAAGCACTTAAACTTTTGCACCAGTAAAGCAAGCAACTCGAAATTTTTCCAGGTTTCTTATCGTCGCCTAGAAGGAAGGGAAGGGTTTCCGATCGGATACCTGAGACGACACTTGAGGTCGAGTGCGAGGCACTGCTGCCAACGGCACAGTCTTGAACTGACGGAACACTAGTATTGTCGTCTGGAAGATCATGTTACAAGAATGGATCAAAACTAGGGGGAAGAGTGGTCCTGGGAGTCTACATTGAGAACCCATGGACTGAGATCTATTTTAGACTGCCTGACCATAATACGGTCCTGCAGTCAGAGATCCGGCCGATCACGGAATGCGTGAAGTGGTGTGGTGCTAACGCGAGGACGTCAAGTGTGAACATCTTTACGGATCGTAAAATTGCCATAAGGGCAAAAACAACCAGGACGGTAAGATCACGAACAGGCATGGAGGGTAAGGAGATTAACGCCTTCTCTTAGGATGGCACAATCCGCATCGTTTGGGTGTCGGGCTATAACGGAATAGGGGGGAATGAAAAGGCAGACGATTTGGCATTGAAGGCCAGAGAATTGTTGTCGATAAACTTGGTTAACCCGAAGTCTTTCTGGTCGACGCAGTCCGAGCTAAGGGCGTGGGCGACAAATGCACATGTAACACTATGCAACAGAAAAAGAGCTGATCGACGAAAATCCTATGGGGGGTGATCCGGATCGGGAGAGGAGGAATATAGGCGACAACATCAGAAAATATTTCAGCGGTGGTTTTTTCCTTACAAATGCTGGCTACAGTTGTGAGGTATCCTGCCATGTTAAAATTTCTCTACTCAGTGGTGTCGCTATGTGGCACGCCGTTCGGACTCGGCATAGAAAGATAAGGGGTCCGCTTCATGGAGTTTAAACTTTAGTCGGACTGCACTCACTGATATGAGAGAAGTATATATCACTATATCACATGACTCAGAACAATGTATCGAGGGACGAATTGAGTATTCCATATTCTATGGTTGAGGGTTTTAGAAAAACTACACCAAAAAAAAGTGTTCTCCTAATTTTAAAGATTCGACCCCACAAATAACAAACTTAATTAAAAGAAGATACAATTTTTCAACTTTTACAGTTGATATTCCCTTTCCTTTGTATGGATTTCTATTTTAAATTGTAGGTCAATATTAGGTCTTCTTATTAAAGACAAAAATCTCTAAAATTACGGTCCAAATTTTCTTGAAAGGTAGGATATTAGGCTGACTCCCAAGATAACTTATTGGATGTATACGGTTTGACACCAGTACTGGTCTATGGAGCACTGGTATGGTGGGACGCCGTAGGGAAAAGCATGTGTGCGAAGGAGTTCGAGAAGGTCCAGAGACTGGCCTGCGTTGGGATAACAGGAATCGTGAGACCCGCACCGCAGGCAGGCCTGGAAGCGATGCTGGAGCTCATTAGGGCTATATTTGGAACTGCGCCGCCAGGGTCCCGCATAGGCTGAGAGAGCTCGTCATGCTGAAGGAGGATGGATGCGGCCACAGTTTGATTCTGGATGTTATGGATACGGAGGGTAGACTGAGGAAGATCTCCGACTACCTTGACACCAGTACCGACTGGAGTGAGGGCATTCGCGATTCGTTTTCCTGAGAGGGACGAATGGAAGGCGGATGGTGTACTTGAGGAGGATGAGACCTCGATCTACACGGATGGCTCCAAGATGAAGTCAGGGACTGGATTGAGGGTCTACTCTGATGCACTCAATATGAGTATGTCTCTGAGACTGTCGGACAAGTGTACGGTCTTTCAGGCAGAGGTCTGTGCCATTGCAGTGGCCGCAAGAGAAATTCTAGTAAGGGGCTTACCGCCCTCGAAACTCAGAATTTATGTGGATAGTATGGCGGCGCTCAAGGCCTTGGGGTCGATATGGTGAGGGATTGTTTTTAATCCCTGGATAGGCTCCGGGCCCACGATGTGACGCTGACATGGGTTCCTGGGCATGAGAGGATTCCAGGGAATGAGAGGGCGGACGAGTGCGCCGGGAGGGGTTCGTCTGTGCCGGGCGGACCAGTCATTGGTCTTGCCTACGTGCCATTTGTCGAGCTACTGAACACAGTAGATGGGATGGCCAGGGCGGCGTCGGAGGCGAGGTGGGACTCGGTAGATGATTGCCGGACTACAAAGGCGCTATGGCCGGTCTTCGACCAAAGGAGGGCGAGGAAGTTGCCGGTGTTCGATAAGAGGGTGATGAGTACTTTGACAGGAGTCATAACCCGAAACTGTGCCGTAGGCCGCGGCACGCATAAGGATGCCCCACAATATCTTCTGTAGGAGTTGCCTCGATGAGGAGGAGACTATTGAGCACTTGCTGTGTTCCTGTCCGGGTCTGCAGAGACGTAGGCTCTCCTTTCTGGGGAGCCGTTTCTTCTGTGATCTGAGTGAAAGGCAAACGTACCTCTGGTATCTTTGCTGAGGTTTGTTGCGGGAACAGGATGGTTCCGCCAAGGGGGGGAGGGGGGTTGACACAAGGACCGCCCCCAGCTCGGGTTTCTCCATACCTCCAGTCTTTTTATTTTATTCGTGTATAACCTCTAGTACGAGGTCTCACATTTACTTTTTCTTTCCCTTATATCTCTTGGGTACCACAAAGGGCCAAACTGGCTTCCCAGTGAACTCACCTTTGGTGGGCGACCCATTCAACCTAACCTAACCTAGGAAATTAACTTTGGGAGAAGATAACCGTGACTGTAGATAAAGGCGCAAAATAGCCTTACAAATCGGCGGGTCTTTAAATGTTAATTTTTTTAGGGTAAAATGCTAAGTTGAAAAAAATTTTTCAAAAAAATATAATAATTGAACAATCATCTATTAAGTAAAATAAGAAACAATCAGCGATAAAAATTTGAAATGGATGGTCATGTCCATTAGGAAATAGGATGTTAAATATAAAGATAGCATCTTTATTTTAAAGTTTTGGTTCTTTGGCTCGTTTTCATCGCTCAAATTCCACGAAAAAGGAAAAATCTTAAAATTTTGGCCAAATTTTTTTCAATGTATGTAGCAAAGTAAAGTAGCTAGCTACAGCTTCTATTCACTTTACAATGCCACAAGCTGAATGCGATTGTCAATTGGCCAAAATAACCTATAGTTACATACAATTATGACGTCATGAGGTAACTCATGCGACCATCAAAATATTCTTTTTATGGCCACCACCATAGAATGGGGGTATACTAGTTTAGTCATTCCGTTTGTAACACCTCGAAATATTCGTCCAAGACCTCATAAAGAGTTTATATTCTTAATCGCCTCGACGTTCTGAGTCTATCTAGCCATGTCCGTCCGTCCGTTCGTCTGTCCTTCCGTCTGTCGAAATTACGAAAGCGGTCGAACGCGTAAAGTTAGCCGCTTAAAATTCTGCATAGTTACTTAATATTGATGTAGGTCGTCGGAGACTGCACATGGGCCATATCGACTCAGATTCATATATAGCTCCCATAAAAACCAATTCCCGATTTGACTTCCTGAGCCACTGGAAGCCGCAATATTTGTCCAATTTAGCTAAAATTTCGCATGTGGTGTTTTGTTATGACTTCTAATCACTGTGCCAAGTACGGTCCAAATCGGTCTATAACCTGATATAGCTCCCGCATAAACCGATCTCTCCATTTGATTTCTTGAGCGTTTAAAAGTCTCCATTTTTGCCCGATTTGACTGAAATTTTTGTTCTGTTATAACTTCCAATAACTGTGCCAAGTACGGTCCGAATCGGTCTTTGACCTGATATAGCTCCCATATAAACCGATCTCCAGATTTGTCTTCTTGAGTCCTTACAAAACGAAATTTGTGTCCGATTTGGCTGAAATTGAGCAGATAGTGTTTTGTAATGACTTTCAACAATTGCGCCAAGTACGGTCTAAATCAGTCTATAACCTGATATAGCTCCCATATAAACCGATCTCTCGATTTGACTTCTTGAGTCCTTACAAGCCGCAATTTTTGTCCGATTTGGCTGAAATTTTGCATGTGGTATTCTGTTTCGACTTCCAACAACAGTGCCAAATACGGTTAGAATCAGCCTACAACCTGATATAGCTCCCATGTAAGCCGGTCTCTCGATCATCCTTGTTCGGTTCCTAGAAGCTTTAATTTTTGTTGGTTTGGTATGTAGAAAAAATTATACCCTTCAACTAAATTTATTTTTTATAAATTTTTAGTAGAATCCATGGTGTTGGGTTCCCAACATTCGGCCCCGCCGAACTTAGCACGCTTTTATTTTTATTGCCACTTCTTTTGGATGCCCACAGAGAGTTTTCCGTCATCATTGTCTCTACGTTCATATATGAGGCTACCAAAACTTTATTGTAGTTCTAAAGCAAAGTCGTGATATTTCAGAACGTGAGGCAAACATTTTTGATTCAAAAAACTTTTTGATAACTAAATCACATAGAAATTTAGTGTTTAAGATTTAATGTAGCACTTACCTCATTGGTTTCATCAATGCTTTGACATCGTTTGGATACTCGATCATTAATTTGAGCTGTGTCCCGCCTTCCTTTTGTACTGTAAAGAAAAACAAAGGAAAGTTTTAATAAATTAGTAACATTAGTAACTTTAGAATGTAAGCAACATGGGCCAGATTGAATGCGAATTTGCCCTTTAGCATAGCAGCGGGGTACTTCTATCAATGAATCATTTCCGAGTCGTGTTGATATGATTATAAAATAAAGATTTAAGCTCAGGCTCCCTTTCCAAAAAAAAACCCTAGACTGGAATGTAGACTAGTCGAGGCAACATAGAGCTCCATCTATTATAGACCAATTGATCCTGAGTCAAAGTGCCTGGAGGTTAATCAATACCCTTAAAAACCCTTCTGTCCGATATTCTTAGCAGGGTGTTTAATTGAACGATAACCTAATAACATTACGTCAGCAAAAATTGCATTACTAACCGACCCAACAATTGCATGAAAATTCCTTTTTATCACAGGCCACCGTCTCAAGAGTAACTTAAATGTGTGTATTTTTCTAAGAAACATAAGCAATAATTTAGAAGTAGTAGAAATCCGAAATGAAACTTTAAATGCCATCATATTTTAATACTACGCACACAATACCCACAAATGCACATGCCCACATATGCATGCCGGAAAAGACTTCTGTAATACCAAAACAAAATCAACCACACTATACTTGTACATTTCTATGCAACAAGGCTACACTCTTGTAAGCTTGTAGGAGTGCCTGAAAAATTACTTGATTTCCTTTATTACCCACAATACATCAGTAAGCATGCTTACACTGAAAGCATAGCAATGTATTTGTGAATGTATTTTGTTTTTATTGCTTCCGTAATAATAATAAAATTATAGTCGAAAGTTTTTCCATTTGAAAATTATTATTATTCTTTTGTTTTGAAAATATGTTAAAATTCATATTTATTAATGCACATACACACACACACACATAGTCACATTTGAACACGTATATGTAAATGGAAATACTTATTGCTAATATGCATGCATTCCATCTTTATTAGAGTCGATGCATTTCCTTTGGCTGTTGCCTTTGTGTATGTTAAGCTAAGAGTTGCCAATTACGGGCTCATAAAACGAGAAGATTTAACATCTGTCTTGATAAGGTATGAAATAAGAAGAAGTAAAAAGACATTAAGTTCTGCCGGTACGAACTTTGGATATCCACCACCTCGAATATATATTTTAGGCACCTTTTGTCATAAAACGGTGAAAATGAATCTTTTATAAAAATTTAACAGCTCGAAATATGTTTTCATTTGGATCAAACTCGGCACGAACTTCAAGGGGTCTACCACAATTCACTTTTCAAGACTGTAAAACAGATGTTTGGTCCCATGACACATATATGTAAATAAAGTACGATATCCAACATATTCAGGAGGGATATATTAAGATCTAATACAACTCATTGGCAGCTGTATGCAAAAATAGAGAACGTTCTGGGCCATATCAAATACGGATGTCGAAGAACTTTACATAGCTCACCGTGTAAAATTTAAGCGAAATCGGGTAATAAGCGCTGTTTTTATAGGCCCAAAAACTTTAATCAGGATATCGGTATATATGGCAACTATGTCCAAATAGAGACCGTTCTGGGCCATATTAAAGACAGAAGTCGAAGAGCTTAACATAGCTCACCGTGCCAAATTTCGGCGAAATCGGGTAATAAACGCTGGTTTTATGGGCCCAAGACTTTAATCGGAAGATCGGTAAAAAATAACAGCTATAACGAGTGCTGTCCGATTTGAGTTTAAGTTCAATGATAAGGGACTTCCTTTTTTCGATATCCGACGAGGTAAAATATTTGGGAGTGCGTTTGAATAGGAAATTGAGCACATCCAGTAGCGCACAGAAAAGAAAACAAGTTGTTGGGCACAAACCGAGGGGGCGATAGGAAAACTAGATGAAATGGAAGACCTTCGCATCGGATATCTGAGACGACGCTTGAGGTGGAATGCGAGGCATTGCTATCCAGAGGCACAGGTTTGGATTGACGGAACTGTGATATTGGCAAGTGGATGCACACGGTACACGGATGAATGAATCAAAGAGAAGACCGAGTGGATCTGGGGGTCTACATTAGGGACCCACAGACTGACATCTGTTTCCAATAGCCTGACCATAATGCAGTCCTGCAAGTAGAGATCCGCGCTATCACGGAATATGCCAGATGATATGGTTTTAATGCAGGGACGCACGGTGGCATACAATCGAAAAAAAAACAAACTAAAAAAATATGCCATTTTTGAACGAATAGAGATAACTCTATGAAATATTTTGAGCTGAGGTGTCACCAAGATCATGTGCAAAATTTCAAGGTCCTAGGTGGTCTGGGCGTCACTTGGCAGGGCTCTAAAGTTGGCCACCTCGCTATTTCGAAAAATCATGTGGGTTACCAAATCTTCATTTGTGATCCGATTTTCAAAATCCTATTTTTGCTGGATAGTGCTCCCTCCAAAGGTCTACAATATCTCCACTGATTTCGCAGATATTCGACTTCTAATTATTATTTGTTCACATTTTGGCAGAGACTGGCTTCATAAATTACGATTTACGAAAGCATTTGTTGTTTGATTTTCATTTTGATGCATGCTTTGGACTGGTGACAAAAATTTTCAATGACTTTGCTGCAGTAGAAGTCCAAAAATGTGAAGAAAGTGGATTTTTTGCATCTTTTGGTAAAAAAATATTTTTATTGATTAGTCTATCTTGTAAAAATTTGCTTACATCTTTTAAGTTTTATACCCACCACCATAGGAAAGGGTTATATTTATTTAGACATTCCGTTTGCAACACATCGAAATATCCATTTTAAAGTATATATATTTCGGATCGTCGTGAAATTCTAAGGTGATTTAATGATAATAATGTCTGTCCGTCCGTCTGTTGTAATCACTCTAAAGAGTTCAAAAATTTACATATTGAGCTGAAATTTGGCACAGATACGACTTTTGCTGCACGTGGGTTAAGTTCTTGAACGGGCCAAATCGGATCGTATTTGGATATAGCTGCCATATAGACCGATCTTCCGATAAAGGGTCTAAAGGCTTTATTACCCGATCTCGCTGAAACTTGAAAAGTGACTTTTTTTAAGCCTCTCGACATCTGACCAAAATATGGTTCAGATGGGACTACGCTGAGATGTAGCTGCCATTAAACCGGTCTGCCGATAAAAGGTCTGAAGCTCATTAAAGCTTTATTTTTTAGCCGATTTCGTTGAAATTTAAAACGGTAACTTATTTTAATTCTCCCGACATCCTTCCAAAATATGGTTCAGATCGGACCATATTTCGATATAGCTGTTGTATAGACCCATCTGCCGTTTTAGGGTCTAAAGCACATTAAAGTTTTTTTTTATTATCCGATTCCACTGAAATTTGAAACAGTGTGTTTATGTAATTCTCCCGACATTCAACTCCGATATGATTCAGATCGGACAATATTTGGATATAGCTGTCATATTCCGATTTCGCGGAAATTCGAAACAGCAAGTTATCTTAAGCCTCCCAATATCAGCCTCAAATCTGATTTAAATCGTATATTATTTAGATATAGCAGCCATATACACTAATCTGCCGATTTAGGGTCTGAAGTCCATTAATTTATTTATTATGAAATTCGGTGAAATCTTGAAGCAGTGAGTTGTCTTACGCACCCCGGCATCAGATCCAAATATGAATCAGATCGGACCATATTTAGATATAGCTGCCATATAGACCCATCTCTCGATTTATGGTTTTGGGCTCATAAAAGGCGCATTTATTGTCCGATGTCGTCGAAATTTAGGACAGTGAGTTGTGTTAGGCCCCTCGATATCTTTCTGCAATACGGCACAGATCGGTCTAGATTTGGATATAGCTGCCATATAGACTGATCTCTCGATTTAAGGTCTTGGGCCCATAAACGTCGTATTTATTGTCCAATGTCGCCGACATTTGGGACAGTGAACTGTGTTAAGGCCTTCGACATCCTTCTTCAATTTTGCTTAGATCAGTCCAGATTTGGATATAGCTGCCAAATAGACCGTTCTCTCGATATAAGGTTTTGGTCTCATAAAAGGCGCATTTTTTTCCGATTTCGCCGAAATTTGGGACAGTGAGTTGTGTTAGGCTCTTCGACCACTTTCTGCATATTGGGCCAGATCGGTTCAGATTTGGATATAGCTGCCATATATACCGATCCATCGATTTAAATTTGACACAGTGACTTAAGTTAGGCTTTTCGACATCAGTGTCGTATATGGTTCAGATTGGCCTATATTTGGATATGGCTACCAAAAAGACCAATATTTTGTTCTGCAAAATTGAACAATGACTTGTACTTATTATCCAAATTTTGCCCATGAACGTTCCACTAAGGAACAGGGGCAAACTTCTCACATAGTACCTCACAAATGAGTGCAGTCCGATGCAAGTTTAAGCTCAATAATAAGGCGCCTCCTTTTTATAGCCGAATCCGAGCGTCGTGCCGCAGTACGACACCTCTTTAGAGAGAAATTTTACATGGCATAGTACCTCACAAATATTGCCAGCATTAGGAGGGGAAACAACCGCTGAAATTTTTTTTCTGATGGTCTCGCCAGGAGTCGAACCCAGACGTTCAGCGTCATAGGCGGACATGCGAGCCTAAAAGCCCCGTAGCAGCTTTATCGAAATGTGGTCCGATTTAGACCACATTCGACGTGGATATTGAGTGATCTAAAAAGTACAAAATGCATAAATTAAGAATTTTTCACCGTATTCTGACGAAAGGTGGTTTTTATATATACCCGAGGTAGTGGGTATCCAAAGTTTGGCCCGGCCGTACTTAACGCCTTTTTACTTGTTTCTTTTGCTTTTCTGAAGAGGACCTATTTCAGATGCGTTTTATGTGAAGTTTGAACAAAATTTGCCAACTTAAACATGTGCTATATGTACTGCAAAATGGGCAATTTTTACTAAAAAATTTAAAAACCCCCCTCGCGAAGCCATTTTTCCTCCTACTACAGGCCCACAGCGAAGGGAGAAAGAGGAGCATACGTAATGGCCGTAGGGTGAGAGGACTTAAGTAAACTTGGGAAGTGCGAATCCGGATGCCGGAAGCACTACACAAAATAGGCGCAGGAAGATATAGTAGGTCTGGGGCATGGGGGGAAAATGGTTAGACATAGGAACATTTCATATGTCGATACCCGAAACTTGGTTGAGGATACGTTACCAGACTTGGACCAGCTTGGGGGAATAGAATGGGACACGATTAGGGATTTTGTGAGCAGCTAGGAATTCCTGACGTTGTTCTTTTCGGGACGATGACAATCCATTATCTATGAAATTTTTTACGAATAACTAGTCCGATTTGAAACATTGAGGGAATATACGAAGGGGAAGTTTAAGATTAATGCCATCAACTTACTTGTTGCCCTGGGATATGGGCTAGGGTATAGATTGCAGGGTGGCAAAAGTCATGTGGTTCAGTTTTTTCGAGAAGCAGGACTACAATCATCATGGGTTTGAGAAAGAATTACCTCATGTTACTATATGGATGCTGACTGAACATTGAAATGTGTGATGTAATATTTGTAAGAATGAGAAGGAAATCGTTGAGAATTCACGAGAGAAGAAGGAGTATAGGATTAAGGGCTATCACACTTTTCCTTGTTCGAATTCTTTACAGAGAACTGGTCTTCTTGCCATTGTGGATTGCAAAGATAGTTGACTGGGGGATCTTTTTTTTTAATCCACCGGTTATTTTCCTTAGTGTTTCCAAAAAAAAATTAATTTTCGTGGCAACACTGTTTGTCTTGCACAAATCTCTCCCAGACAAAGACAGATACAAGGACGACTATGAAATCAACATGTTTATCACATTGCCTTGGCGCAATTTTACATGAAATTGGCATCTTGCATGCATTTAGCCACCGTAGAGAGATTCCTTTGATAAGTATTTCAAGTATGTTGATGTAAACATCAATTTTCACAGCATTCATTTTGAGCTTTCCAACCATCCGGTCGGCGCTTATCCTCACTCAGGGGAGTGATTTGGTTGGTGGCATGCGTTGTTGTTGTTGTTGTTGTTCTACTTGAAAACTCAAATGAAAATTGTCATCGTTTAGTTATCTCTGTGGGCCATGAAATATTTTCTAGCTTCCAAGAGAAAGCACAATGTGTTGATGATGATGGCGGTTATGATGATGATGTTGTAGCAATGTTATTGTTGGTCGAAAATATTTGAGAAATTTTAGGCATTTACCTAAAATTCCCAAAGAAAAATAGAATGATTTTTTTCCTAATATTCTTTGCATACCAATGGAGAAAGTGACATTCTGTATGTTTTGAGAAAACTGAAAATAGAAAACTTTTTTCTAGTTGAAATTTTTTGAAAATTTGATAAACGCTTTCAAATTGATGATATATCCAAATCTGAACTGAGTTTTTCCCCAAAATCCATTAAATTTGTTTTTGGGCCAAAAAATGTCATAAGCAAATGAACATAATTGCGAGCTGTTCTTTTATTCTAAGAACACAAGGACAGACAGACAGAAAGACTTACTTTTTAACAGCAAGTCATTTTATTCGATAAAATATAAATGCCAGTTTTCAAAGAAAACAAAATGCTATACCTGTCAATATGGTATGCCATTGACTACAAGGCAAATTTCAGAGAAATTTTCCCTTTTAATGCAATTTGTACTGAATTGATTTTCTACTTGTTTAAACATCAAAGTTACACTATTACTTCCAATGAAGTGACAAAAAAAGGTCTTCTCTTATACCATGGCAAAGAAAAAATGCATTGAACGATAGCTTTGTCGCAATTTTTCAGTTAAATTATACACACCAAAAAAACACAGCATTTTGTGACATTTTTTTCCAGGAAACACAACATTGACTATAATCAACAGTTTGTATATACGTAGCACCACTTACCAACATGCTTTATGGGCAAATTTATCATATCCTTTAGCAAAGCATCGACCAACGTATCATTTGCAGCATACAATTCATGTTTGGTGATTCTCAATTGAAATTTCTCCAAATTTGTTGCATTTTTGCTGAAAGAGAAAAAGAAAAGAAAAAAACGGAAAAAAATAAGATTATCATGTGTGAAATACAATATTGATTGTATACAATATCATGCATGTATTTATTTATTTACTGAAATGGTCGAGTATATGAAAACTATTTAATATGTTCGTATATATAACTTTTAATTATAAGTGTAGACAAAAGGGATTTTTTTATCGAAGGGATTTTTAACACCAATAAAATTGGAAATTGGGCGCTTTTCATTAATATTTCTGAATTTTAAGCATACTACCATAAGAACGACAACGCTGGACAAAACACATCGGACAAAAATTGCGGCTTGTAAGGACTCAAGAAGTCAAATCGGGAGATCGGTTCATATGGGAGCTATATCAGGTATATAGACCGATTTGAACCGTACTTCACACAGTTGTTGAAAGTCGTAACAGAACACGGCATGGAAAATTACAGCCAAATCGAATGGAAATTGTGACTTCCAGGCGCTCACGAAGTCAAATCGGGAGATCGGTTTATATGGGGGATATATCAGTTTATATAGTTTTCCTAATTTCAGCCAAATCGTATGAATATTTAAGCTCGTAGGGGCTCAAGAAGTCAAATCCAGGGATCGGTTTATACGAGGGTTATATTCAAATCCATACCGATATGATCCATTTGCAATTCCCAACGATCTACATCAATAAGAAGTATCTGTGAAAATTTTCAAGCACTTAGCTTTACTTTTTCGAAAGTTTGCGTCCTTTCGACAGACAGACGGACGGACATGGCTAAATTGTCTAAGAATGTCAAGACGATCAAGAATGTACACACTTTGCTGGGTCTCAGATCAATATTTCGATGTGTTACAAACGGAATGACGAAAAATTAGTACACCCCCATCCTATGGTGGAGGGTATAATTAAAATAAAGGGTGATTTTTTTGAGGTTAGGATTTTCATGCATTAGTATTTGACAGATCACGTGGGATTTCAGACATGGTGTCAAAGAGAAAGATGCTCAGTATGCTTTGACATTTCATCATGAATAGACTTACTAACGAGCAACGCTTGCAAATCATTGAATTTTATTACCAAAATCAGTGTTCGGTTCGAAATGTGTTTCGCGCTTTACGTCCGATTTATGGTCTACATAATCGACCAAGTGAGCAAACAATTAATGCGATTGTGACCAAGTTTCGCACTCAGTTTACTTTATTGGACATTAAACCAACCACACGAATGCGTACAGTGCGTACAGAAGAGAATATTGCGTCTGTTTCTGAGAGTGTTGCTGAAGACCGTGAAATGTCGATTCGTCGCCGTTCGCAGCAATTGGGTTTGTGTTATTCGACTACATGGAAGATTTTACGCAAAGATCTTGGTGTAAAACCGTATAAAATACAGCTCGTGCAAGAACTGAAGCCGAACGATCTGCCACAACGTCGAATTTTCAGTGAATGGGCCCTAGAAAAGTTGGCAGAAAATCCGCTTTTTATCGACAAATTTTGTTCAGCGATGAGGCTCATTTCTGGTTGAATGGCTACGTAAATAAGCAAAATTGCCGCATTTGGAGTGAAGAGCAACCAGAAGCCGTTCAAGAACTGCCCATGCATCCCGAAAAATGCACTGTTTGGTGTGGTTTGTACGCTGGTGGAATCATTGGACCGTATTTTTTCAAAGATGCTGTTGGACGCAACGTTACGGTGAATGGCGATCGCTATCGTTCGATGCTAACAAACTTTTTGTTGCCAAAAATGGAAGAACTGAACTTGGTTGACATGTGGTTTCAACAAGATGGCGCTACATGCCACACAGCTCGCGATTCTATGGCCATTTTGAGGGAAAACTTCGGAGAACAATTCATCTCAAGAAATGGACCGGTAAGTTGGCCACCAAGATCATGCGATTTGACGCCTTTAGACTATTTTTTGTGGGGCTACGTCAAGTCTAAAGTCTACAGAAATAAGCCAGCAACTATTCCAGCTTTGGAAGACAACATTTCCGAAGAAATTCGGGCTATTCCGGCCGAAATGCTCGAAAAAGTTGCCCAAAATTGGACTTTCCGAATGGACCACCTAAGACGCAGCCGCGGTCAACATTTAAATGAAATTATCTTCAAAAAGTAAATGTCATGGACCAATCTAACGTTTCAAATAAAGAACCGATGAGATTTTGCAAATTTTATGCGTTTTTTTCAAAAAAAAAGTTATCAAGCTCTTAACAAATCACTCTTTATAACTATTGCGAGTCTACATTCACGAATTATATGAGTATATATTAGGTTAGGTTGAAAAGAGGGTTCGATATTAATCCGCCCCATGCCAGTAATCGGCTTGTTGTGCACTCTAAAAGCCAGAAAGTAACCTCTAAAAAGAAAATTTTAAGTTAGGAATTCCGTGCTACTTACAAAATCCTTAATTGTTTTCAATGCCACTCCCCTAAGTTGGTTCATGTCTGGTATTGTGTCTCCACCTAAGTACCGGTATCTGTTAGACGCGAAAGCCGGGCAATGACAAAGGAAATGATCCAACGTCTCATTATCTTCCCTGCATGCCCTACACATGCTATCACTTGAACTCGTAGTCCTATGTGTCCCCCTATGATACAAATAGCTATACTGACCTCCTTCTTGCTTCCTTTCAGTAATAGCTTCATCTTCTCACGATCTAGATTCCCCCATAGGATTTTCGCCGACCTGCCGACCGTTTCGCTGTTCCACAATGATGCATGCGCATTTGTCGCCCACTCCTTTAACTCGGACTGTGTCGATCCGAAAGGCTTCGCGTTAACCGACAGCAATCCTCTGGCCTACACCGCCAAATCGTCTGCCCTTTCATTTTCCCTTACTCCGTTATGGCCCGGCATCCAAACGATGCGAATTTCGCCATCCTCAGAGAAGGCAAGACAGTTCGTGAGCTTACCGTCCTGGTTGTTTTTCCCCCTTTGGCAATTTTACTGTCGGTAAAAATGTTCACAATCGACGTCCTCGCGTTAGCAGCACACCACTTCACGCATTCTGTCAACGCCCGGATCTCCGCTTGCAGTACCGTATTATGGTCAGGCAGTCTAAAACAGATCTCAGTCCCTGGGTTTTCAATGTAAACCCCTAGGCCCATTCTGTCCTCTAGCTTTGATCCATCCGTGTAACATGATCTTCCAGATGGCAATACTAGGGTTCTGTCAATCCAAGACTATGCCAGTGGCAGCACTGCCACGCACTCGACTTCAAGGTTCATCTCAGGTATCCGATCGGAAACCTCTCCACTTCCTTCCAGGTTTCCTATCGTCTCCTCGATTATATCGCGATGGTATGAGCTGTTCCCATCATCAATCCATTCTCCCATCGCCTTAGGTCTCATAGCCGCAGTGGCTGCCTCACATATAATCTGTATGACTAGGAGCGTATATCTAGAAAAGTCTCCAGTGTCCTAGTGGGCGTGGTCTTCATCGCTCCGCATATGTCAAGACAACATGTTCTCTGAACCGGTTGTATGGTCCTTATGTCACACTTTTTCTCCATAGCAGTCCACCAAACTACTGAGGGGTAAGTAAGTATTGGTCTAATCACGCTCCTGTAGAGCCAGTGGACTATCCTCGGATTCAGGCCCCATTTCGAGCCTACGCCCCGTCTACATAGTGCCCAACATCTATGAGCCTTCTCAGTACGCTCCTGAATGTGACACTTCCAATTCAGTTTCCTGTCCAAGATCACACCTAAGTATTTTACCTTGTAAGATATTGAAATCATCTTATTGAGGAAACGGGGTGCGTTAAATTGGCCCACCTTCGTCTTCCACGTGAACAGGCATATTTCAGTCTTCTCTGGGTTAACATTGAGACCTCTAGGTCTAGCCCAGACATATGCAAGACCCTTTCCGCCCTTCAGCATAGCTCGTTTGGATCCTTACACCTTAGAAGTATGAACCCGTCTGCGTAGCAGACGGGTTCAAATCCCTCCTCAGTCAGCATCCGTAATAGGTCATTTATGATGGTCGGCCATAGGAGTGGCGATAAAATCCCCCTTGTGCCTTTTTTCCCCGTATATTTATGCCATGGGACACACGATTTATCCACCTATTCCTTAGCATATGGTTTATCCAGTCTCTTAGGACCGGGTCCACCCGGTACTGGTCTGAGGATTGGATCAATGTGTCGGTCCGCACATTGTTAAAAGCCCCCTCGATGTCAATGCATACCGCCAGTGGGTACGTTTTGGCATCGAAGGATTCTTCTATTTTATGCACAACCTCGTGCAGGGCAGTCTCCACCGACCTTCCCTTGACATAGGCATGCTGTTTGTGTTTGACTACATATTAGAGCTACATGTAAATCAGAACCTTTTTTTTGGGCTGAAAAAGAAAATTGCATAATGTTTGTGAAGCAAATGCGATCTCCAAAATCCAAATTTTCCACATTTGAAGTGGAGATACTTTTATTATATCAATGAGTGGTGTCCGATACAAGTTATAGCTCAATAATGAGGGATCTTCGTTTTATTGCCGACTTACCATAGAGCGACACCACTTAGCAGAGAAGTTTGCACGGCTGATTACCTAAGGCAATAACCTCACAAGTGTTTGCTTGCACTAAGGGGAGAAGGTTAGGTTAGGTTAGGTTAGGTTGAAGTTGCAGCATGCCATCAGACTCACTTAGACGTTTTCGCCCCTTGTGATACCACAGGAACAGATGAAGGAAGATGCCTTCCCGTTCCCACTGTTGAACCAAGCAGATCGCTTTAAAAAGCCCAACAGCTGGCGAATGTTCACATCCGCTAAATCAGATAGGTTCTCAAAGAAATGAGAACTTAAATTTGATTTTCTACTGACTTCTAGTGCGGGACACACATATAGAAGGTGTTCTATAGTCTCTTCTTCTTCGATGTCCTCACAGCTTCTGCAAAAATCGTTGCTGGCAACCTTCAGTCTGTCAGCATGTTTTTCGATTAGACAGTGACCTGCCGTGACGGACACAATGACTGAGACGTTTGTTTTAGCCAATGACAGCAAAGCGGTAGACCTCTATAAGTCTAGATTAGGCCACATAGTTTTAGAATGCTCACAGCCCCCTCTTTGTGACCATCTTTCATTCGTTGCGCTTCGGGCACGGTCCTGAAAATTTAGCTTACATGTCGCTAGAGGCATACCCATAGATTTCAGTTTCTCTGGAATGTGTAAAGTAGTTCCTAATCTCCAAAGTTCTTCCCCTTTACAAAGAGGGGAAACCACCGCTGAAAATTTTATTATGACCGGGAATTGAACTAGGGCGTTCAGCGTTAGAGGTTGAGCGATCACCACTTTGATTGAAAACAACGACAGGTGGACAAGCGATAAAGAAAGGACAAGCGGATAGACGGACATATCAAAGCAATCAGAGGCGGAAATTCTGACCTCTGACCTACGAAGTCTGGTGCGATCTCCACCTTGATTAAAAATAACGACAGATGGACATGCGGTAGAGAGAGGACACACGGACAGACGGACATGGCTAAGCCGATTCAAGTAGAAGTTCTAAGTCAAACTGCACATTTGATCAAAGCAGCAGTAGTGGGACAGAGTACAGTAGATATTTCAACCATAAATTCAATATAAATATGAACCTTGCTAACTGATTACATGCTAGGACCTAAAATCCTCCACTGGTTTCCTTAAATAGAACTCCATCCATCTTTGAAAATCGTGTCGGTACGTGTTATCGCTAACAGATCGTTCTTATATTTGTTTTTTTCTTAATTGGGATCAAAAGGAAAAAAAAAATGGAGGGCATGTGTTTCCCAAATTTCACTTACCCCAAATCAGTGTGTTTTTGTTACTCTTTTTCTTATTTTCTTTAAATACAATCCCTTTGATGTTGCAAACCAGTGGATGCTTTACAACATCAAAAAGAAATGCTCCCCCTATGAAAACAAAAACATACTCAAAAACGATGAAAATTGTTTCAATTTAGACAATTATGTATATGTTTGCAATTACAATTGAAATTTCAGATGTGCCAAAGGCAACGTTTTTTTAAACAATCTCAGAATCAATGCAACAGCACTAAAAATTGAGTATCTAAAACAATTGGACCGAAATTACAAACAATTTCATGTCAAACGACAATGATGACATCGACAGTATGAATTCGAGCAGAACGAAGTGGGCAACGCAATCCTTTTGGGACTTGACATGGTAGTTATGCCTGCACGAAATTTCCGAACAAGACCTAAAATTGCATTTGCAATGATTCGAAATGAGCTGAGCATTCATTGCCTTATTGGTTTCCATCAATGAAGGCAAACGATTGGATTTGCACGTTGTGTGTCGAATGCATTTGAAACAGAGTGTTATGCATTATCAGCACTGGAAAATGGCACCAATGGGTCAATGTTGTTAATTATATGAGAATTTTGTCGTAAACTACAAAAAAAAGTGTTGTGCAAAGACAAAAAGTGTTGTACAAAGGCGAAGGGAATCGCAAATTTCAGAGAAAAAAAAAAATAGGCAAACGGAATGATATAAAATAAAACCAGTACGGAAAGGAAAAGCCTGGTGGTGCAGAGCTGAATAATACCCTAAACCTATTTTATAGGTACAAATGAGAGGCGAGATCTTATTATGATCCAATTTTGATGGACCTCAGAGGATGTTTTCAGATGGGTTTTTTAACAATCCGTATCAAATTTCGAGCAAATTTGTTCAAACTGTAATAACTACGGTTGACAAACGACCACATTATTGCAAATTACCCAAAATCTGACAAACTTACATATAGGAGCTATATCTAAATCCGAAATGATTTCGACCAAACTTCTTAGATATTGTGTGCAAAATTTTGGCGAGATTGCTCAATAAATGTGTTTGTTGTGGATCAAAGAAAACATGACAGCTATAACTAAGTGATGTCGAGGGTCACCAGTGATGTCGAGGGTCAAGAGAAAATAATCGGGCGATACACGTTTATGGCAGCTGTATCTAAATCTGATCCGATTTTTATGAAATTCATCAGTTTTGAGGATCGGAAGAAAATCCTTCCTGCAAAATTTCGAGAGATACGGCCAACAAATGACCACTTTATTGCAATATTTCTCAAAATCGTACGAACATATAAAGGGGAGCTATATCTTAATCTGAACCGATTTCGAGCAAACTTCTTAGATATTGTAGCAGTTATAGAGAAAAGCTTTTTACACAATTTTTGAAAGATTGGTCAATAAATGCGATTGCAGTGGCTCAAGGAATGAAAATCGGGCGATATATATATGAGAGCTATAGCTAAATCTAAACCGATTTCTATGAAATTCACCATTGATGTCGAGGGTAAAGAGAAAATACTTCCTGCAAAATTTTGTTAGAATCGGGTAAAAAATGATCACATTATTGCAATATTAGTCCAAATTGAACGAAAATTTATATGGGAACATTTATATCCAAATCTGAACCGATTTTTTCCAATTTCAATAGGCTTTGTCTCTGGGCCGAAAAACGGGGGAATGAAATAGAGAACCAAACCAAATACATAAAACAAAAACAAGTCAAAAAGGCATTTAGTTCGGTCGGGCCGAACTTTGGATACCCACCACCTCGGGTATATATGTAAACCACCTTTCGTCAGAATCCGGTGAAAAATGCACAATTTATGCCCCCACAGCAGATATATCGAAATATGGTCCGATTTGGACCAAATTGGACACGAATATTGAGTGGTCTAATAAGTACATGTCATTGTTCAATAATTTAGAACAAATATTGGTCTTTTTGGTAGCCTTATCCAAATATAAACCGCTCTGAACCATACACGATACGAATGTCGAAAAGCCTAACATATGTCACTGTGTCAAATTTCAGCGAAATCGGATTAAAAATGTGCCTCTTTTGGGGCCAAGACTTTAAAACGAGAGGTCGGTCTATATGGCAGCTATATCCAAATCTGAACCGATCTGGGACAAATTGAAGAAAAATGTCAAAGAGACTAACACAACTAGTTTTCCCAAGTTTCGGCGAAGTAGGACAGTAAATGCGTCTTTTATGGCCCCAAAACCTTAAATCAAGAGATCGGTTTATATGGCACCTATAGCCAAATCTGCACCGATCTGAGCCAAATTGACGAAGGATTTTGAAGGGTCTAACACAACTCACTGTCCCAAATTTTGGCAAAATCGGACAATAAATTCGCCTTTTATAACCGCAAGACCTTTAATCGAGAGATAGGTCTATATGTCAGCTATATACAAATCTGAACCGATCTGGGCCAAATTGAAGAGGTATGTCGAAGAGCCTAACACAACTCACTGTCCGAAATTTCGGCCAAATCGGACAACAAATGGACCTTTCATGGGGCCAAGATTTTAAATCGAGATATCGATCTAAAGGGTGATTTTTTTGAGGTTAGGATTTTCATGCAATAGTATTTGACAGATCACGTGGGATTTCAGACATGGTGTCAAAGAGAAAGATGCTCAGTATGCTTTGACATTTCATCATGAATAGACTTACTAACGAGCAACGCTTGCAAATCATTGAATTTTATTACCAAAATCAGTGTTCGGTTCGAAATGTGTTCAAATTTTGACAAATTTTGTTCAGCGATGAGGCTCATTTCTGGTTGAATGGCTACGTAAATAAGCAAAATTGCCGCATTTGGAGTGAAGAGCAACCAGAAGCCGTTCAAGAACTGCCCATGCATCCCGAAAAATGCACTGTTTGGTGTGGTTTGTACGCTGGTGGAATCATTGGACCGTATTTTTTCAAAGATGCTGTTGGACGCAACGTTACGGTGAATGAACACATTTCGAACCGAACACTGATTTTGGTAATAAAATTCAATGATTTGCAAGCGTTGCTCGTTAGTAAGTCTATTCATGATGAAATGTCAAAGCATACTGAGCATCTTTCTCTTTGACACCATGTCTGAAATCCCACGTGATCTGTCAAATACTAATGCATGAAAATCCTAACCTCAAAAAAATCACCCTTTATATGGGCCCAAAACCTTAAATCGAGCGATCGGTCTATATGGCAGCTTTATCTAAATCTGGACCGATCTGGGCCAAATTGAAGAAAGATATCTGGGGGCCTAGCTCAACTCACTGTTTTAAATTTTACCAAAATCGGACAATAAATGCGCCTTTTATGGGCGCAAGACCTTAAATCAAGAGATCAGTCTCTATGGCAGTTTTTTCCAAATCTGAAACTATATCCAAATCTGAACCTAAAATCGAGAGATCGGTCTATATGGCAGCTATATCCAAATCTGTACCGATCTGAACCAAATTGAAGAAGAATGTCGATGGGCCTAAAGCAACTTACTGCCCAAATTCCCTCGAAATCAGACAATAAATGCGCCTTTTATGGGCCCAAAACCTTAAATCGAGCGATCGGTCTATATGGCAGTTATATCTAAATCTGGATTGATCTGGGCCAATTTGGAGAAGGATGTCCAGGGGCCTAACTCAACTTACTGTTTTAAATTTTGGCAAAATAGGACAATAAATGCGCCTTTTATGGGCGCAAGACCTTAAATCAAGAGATCGGTCTATATGCCAGATGTATCCAAATCTGAAACGATTTGGGCCAAATTGAAGAAAGATGTTAAAGGGACTAATACAACGCACTGTCCCAAATTTCAGCAAAATCGGATAATAAATGTGGCTTTTATGGGCCTAAGAACCTAAATCGGCGGATCGGTCTATATGGCAGCTATATCCAAATCTAGACCGATCTGATACAAATTGAAGAAGAATATCGGAGGACCTAACACAACTCACTGTCCCAAATTTTGGCAAAATCGGATAATAAATGTGGCTTTTATGGGCCGAAGACCCTAAATCAGCGTATCGGTCTATGGGGGCTATATCAAGATATAGTCCGATATAGCCCACCTTCAAATTTAACCTGCTTGTGGACAAAAAAAGAATCTGTGCAAAGTTTCAGTTCAATATTTCTATTTTTAAAGACTGTAGCTCGATTTCAACAGACAGACGGACAGACGATCAAACATGGCTAGATCGTCTTAGATTTTTACGCTGATCAAGAATATATATACTTTATAAGGTCGGGAATAGCTATTTCGATGCGTTGCAAAAGGAATGCAAATTTTGCCCATGAACATTCCACTAAGGAACAGGGGCAAACTTCTCACATATCAATGAGTGCAGTCCAATTCAAGTTGAAGCTCAATGATAGGGAACCTCCTTTTTATAGCCGAGCCCGAACAGCGTGCCGCAGTGTGACACCTCTTTGGAGAGATGTTTTACATGGCAAAGTACCTCACAAATGTGGCCAGCATTAGGAGGGGAAAACCACCGTTGAAAATTTCTTCTGATGGTCTCGTCAGGATTCGAACTCAGGCGTTCAGCGTCATTGGCGGACATGCTAACCTCTGCGCTACAGTGGCTTCATTCCGTTGGCAAACGGAATGACAAAATGAATATATCTCATCTTTCGGTAGTGGGTATAACAACGATATTTGGAGCTTTATTTCGATATTTGGGGCTTTTTTTCATTTTATAATTTAGGGCTTAATTTCATATGAAATAGGACCCCAAATTTATAAATGAAACAAAACCTGAAAACTTATTTTTGTGGCTTTATATCGTTTTACAAACATTTAAAATAAAACAGAGAGATCAGCACTTTCGAGAGATTTGCGGAGCAGTAGTCAAAAGCCCACTTATTGGGGTATTATTACGTTTTAAAAATTGTATGTGTAATAAAACCCAAAAATGTGGGGCCTTATTTTATTTTAGTTTGGGGTGTTTTTTTTATTTCCTTGCGGTCATATTTCATTTTTCCGTTTGGGTCTTATTTCATTATACAGTACAGTTCAATTTGGGACTTTATTGCATTGGGGTCTTTTTTCATACCGCCAGAAAAACATGCCTGTACCAAATTTTAAGAATATCGGACAAAACTTGCGACCTGTGGTTTGTACGCAAATTAATATGGACACAGAGACAGGCGGACGGACAGACAGAGAGACGGACGTAGCTCAATCGGATCAGAAAGTGATTCTGAGTATACTTAGTAATGGGTCTATCTCCCTTCCTTCTGGGTGTTACAAGCAAATGCATCAAGTTATGATACTGCGTACCACAGTAGTGGCGTAGGGTATAAAACAGTGTTAATCCAAGTTATTATACCCATCACCGAAGGATGGGGTATATTTGTTATTCCGTTTGCAATACATCGAAAAATCCATTTCCGACCCTATAAAGTATATATATTCTTGATCAGCGTAAAAATCTAAGACGATCTAGATATGTCCGTTCGCCTGTCCGTCTGCCTGTTGAAATCACGCTACAGTCTTTAAAAATGGAGATATTGAGCTAGATTCTTTTTTTGTCCATAAGCAGGGTAAGTTCGAAGATGGGCTATATCGGACTATATCTTGATATAGCCACCATATAGACCGATCGGCCGATTTAGGGTCTCAGGCCCATAAAAACCATATTTACTATCCGATTTTGCTGAAATTTGGGAAAGTGAGTTATGTTAAGCTCTTCTTTGTCAATTTGGCCCTGATCGGTTCAGATTTGGATATTGCTGCCATATAGACCGATCCTCTGATTTAAGGTCTTAGGCCCATGAAAGCCACATTTATTATCCGATTTTGCTGCAATTTGAAACAGTGCGTTGTGTTAGGCCCTTCGATATTCTTTGTCAATTTAGCCCTGATCGGTTCAGATTTGGATATAGCTGCGATATAGGCTAACCTCTCAGATTTAGGGTCTTAGGCCCATAAAAGCCACATTTATTATCAGATTTTGCTCAAATTTGCGAAAGTGAGTTGTGTTCGGCCCATCGACATCCTTCTTCAATTTGGCTAAGATCGGTCCAGATTTGGATATAGCTGCCATATAGACCGATCCTCCGATTTAGGGTCTTAGGCCCATAACAGCCACATTTATTATCCGATTTTGCTGAAATTTGGAACAGTGAGATTACTTAGAACCTTTGACATCTTTCTTCGATTTGGCCCTAATCGGTTCAGATTTGGATATAGCTGCCATATAGACCGATCTCTCGATTTAAGGTTTTGGGTCCATAAAAGGCGCATTTATTGTCCCATGTCGCCGAAATTTGGGACAGTGAGTTAGGTTAAGCCCCATGACATACTTTTGCAATATGGCACAGATCGGTTCCGATTTGGATATAGCTGCCATATAGACCGATCTCTCGGCTTTAGGTTTTGGGGCTATAAAAGCCGTATTTATTATAACAGTGCGTTGTGTTAAGCTCTTCGAAATTTTTCTGCAACTTGGCCCAAATCGGTGCAGATTTGGATATAGCTGTCTCGATTTAAAGTCTTGGCCTACTGAAATTTGGCATAGTGTCTTATATTAGGTTTTCCGACATTCGTGTCGTTTATGGTTCAGATCGGTTTATTTTTTGATAAAGCTACTAAAAAGACCAATATTTTGTTAGACACAATTGAACAATGTGTTTGGTCCAAATCGGAACATATTTCGATATAACTGCTATGGGACATAAGGTATGCAATTTTCACCGTATTTTGATGAAAGGTGGTTTACATATATACCGGAGGTGGTGGGTATCCAATGTTCGGCCCGGCCGAACCTAACGCCTTTTTAATTGTTTTTAAATATGTTGGAATTTAACCCTAAAATAAACTACCCCAGATGATGTAGGGCTAAACAAAAAACCCAAACTCAATAAAAAAAATGTCTATGTATCACAAAATTTTCAACAATTTTTTTCTAAATTTCCACCAACTCTCAAATCAATTAGAAAAATTAAACAAAATCCGCAGATGTAATCAATTATTTAAACATTCCTTTTTTTTTTTGTTCTAGAGAATGTCTAGCCAAAAGCTATGCCAGTACAGTAACTTCATACGTTTTTATTTAAACTCTAGGGATGAAGGCTACTCCGACATCCGCAACATAAATTTCCTTCCCCTTTCATGACAGTTTTTCATCACGATAATGCAGTCAGAAGGAGGATGGGGTAATAAAAAAAAGCTCACATTTCTTTTTATCCATCGTTTTTCATATTTTTTGTCTTTTCTGCGATTTCATTGCCTTTGCATAATGTCCTTTTTGGAGGCAAGGAGGGGCAGCACCAACAAACCTTTTGTTTTATCGCATACGACCCCATGCCAAGAATTTACATACTTTACAACATCACAGCTTGAGGTACCGCCACGCTCCCACCAACCCCTTGCCCCAAATTGAGTACAAACGAATCAGACGCAGGGGCAATGATGAAATGAATGGTAAAGAAGTAGTTGTTTCATTGACTGCCTGTTGGTGGTGATGGTCTTGATGACTGAGCGACT
This sequence comes from Stomoxys calcitrans, assembly GCF_963082655.1. Lineage (NCBI taxonomy): Eukaryota > Metazoa > Arthropoda > Insecta > Diptera > Muscidae > Stomoxys > Stomoxys calcitrans. The sequence continues at coordinate 74,075,094 of NC_081553.1, read as the reverse complement.
GACTGACTGTCTTCCGGAATGACTGAATCTGAGAGGTAGTTGTAACTGAGTGCCAAACATTTGTAAGTACAAATGGCATGGATAGACGACGACAATAACCGCCTGCAAAACGGAAAACGAGTAGAAGGAATTCAAATGAAATGATTTCTTTATTTCTTCTCCTCGTTCGTTTGTCTGTCCTTCACTGTGTGTCGGTGTGTTCAGAGTACCCGGTGTTTATCCTGACGAAGAGGAAACATCATCAGCAGAGTATTTATGACTACACAATGGGTCTTGGTATTTTCATTGACTTTAAAAAATTTATATAAATGATTACAACTTCCTGCAGTGCAGTGAAGTGTGGATGTATAACCTTTGCAGGCACCCCTCACAACAGTAGCAGCATTAACAATGCGGTTGTGTGGTAGCATAAAATACGAGGTAAGCAAAGAAAAAAAGTTGAAAACAAAATCTCAATAAGAGCAAGGCAAGGATTTGCCATCGTTTTAGCGATCAACATATTTCCTCGAGATATCAATTTGTGACTCTTAATTAACATATGATCATCTTGAAATTAAGCATAGACTTCTTTTCTAGGCTAGAGACGAAGCCTACTGAAAATGAAAAAAATCGGTTCAGGTTAGGATAATGTTCTCATTTTGGACTATTATTGCAATAATTTGGTTAAAAGTTATTCGATCCTCGAGAAATTTGCCCCGAAGGATTTTATTTTGACTCTAGATATAACTGGTGAATCGCAATCAAATCGGGTTACATTAAGTTAAAGCTTCCATACCTATATATATAGCCCATTTTCCACTTCGAGAAGACTTGCAGGCGCATTTAGCAACAGATCTTCTCAAAAAGTTTTTTGAAAAACTACAAAGATGATTAAATGTATTTTTTTTTTCATTCGTTTGAAAAGTGACTTATCGCAATGAAAGAGGTTTCCGATCGCGTACCTAAGACGAAACTTGAGGTCGAGTGCGAGGCACTGCTGCCAGCGGCACAGTCTTGGATTGACGGAACTCTGGTATTGCCACCTGGAAGATCATGCTACACAGATGAAACAAAGCTAGAGGACATAGCCGGCCAGTTTACGATTGTCTAACTATAAAACAGTTATGCAGGCGGAGCTTCGGGCGAGAACCGATTGCGTGAGGTGGTGTGGTGTTAACGCAAGGACGTCGAGTGTGAATATCTCAACGGACCGTAAACTGACCATCGGGGCAATAAAAATCAGGACGGAAAAGTCACGACCAGCTTGGAATGACATACTGTTGGAGAAAATCGAAAGAAACTGGTAAAAAAATATGTCGCGTGAGAACGAGTAAAGATATCTTTGAAACTTTAAATGGTTAGAGATGAGGTGTCATTTGTGGTCCGATTTGCAAAATTCAAATTGCAATAATTCTAAGAAAAAAAAAAAAAAAAACGAATAGAGATTAGTTTTGGCTTAGGTGTATGTTCATAGTGACATGGGGTAGATTTATATCCGGCCGTCTTTTCGACCAAAACTAACCTAAGGAAGATTAGTCAAATTCTTAAATATAACAAGTAAAAAGGCGTTAAGTTCGGCCGGATACCCACCACCTCGGGTATATATGTAAACCACCTTTCGTCAAAATCCGGTGAAAAATTAATACTTTATGCCCCATAGCTGCTATATCGAAATATGTTCCGATTTGGACCAAATACTAATAGGAACAAGTCATTGTTCAATTGTGTATATCCAAATATTGGTCTTTTTAGTAATATATCTAAAACCATCTTACGGGCCCAAAACCTTAAATCGAGAGATCGGTCTATATCGCAGCTATATTTAAATCTGGGCCGATCTGGACCAAATTGAAAACGGACATCAAAAGCCATAACACAACTCACTGTCCCAAAATTTCGGCGACATCGGACAATAAAGGCACTTTTTATCGTCCAAGGCCTTAAATCGAGAGATCGGTCTATATTGCAGCTATATTCAAATCTGTGTCAAAATTAAGAAGGGAGTTGAAGGACCTAACACAACTCACTGTCCCAAATTTCAGCAAAATCGGATTATAAATGTGGCTTTTATGGGCCTAAGACCCTAAATCGGAGGATCGGTCTATATGGCAGCTATATCCAAATCTGGACCGATCTTAGCCAAATTGAAGAAGGATGTCGAAGGGCCGAACACAACTCACTTTCGCAAATCGCACTCCCCCTTACCCCAAAAGTACTACCCAAAAATAAAAGTGGACCGATCGGAACAATATGCGATTCAAATGAAAAGTATTCAAGGATAGAGTTCGAATTTCATAATAAAACTTGGGTCCAAGTACCTGGGGGGCCGCCCCAGCCCCAAAACCCCTTAAAATAGGTTTATTTGACGATCATGACAATATGGGACTTAAATGAAAGGCATTCGGGAATAGACTATGAATATGGCAGGGAGAAAGGAATAAGCTTTATAATTTATTAATATCAGGAGGGGGCGGACTCTCCACCTTTACCTCAAAGACATAACCCAAAATCAAAAGTGACAATATGGGTATCAAATGAAAAATATGCGGGAGTAGATATCAAATCAGGCGAACAAATTCATGTCGAAGTATAAGGTGTCACACCACCCCCCCAAAAACGCCCAAAATGGGCACTTTAGCTAATCACGGCTATATGGGACTCGGTTTGTTTTTCCGTATAGACTGAAAAACGGCACAACCGATTTTCTGGAAATGTTCGCATATTGTGTAGGATGGTCTGGAAGCAAAAAATAGGCTATACAATTGTCCAATATCGGAAGGGGGACGGACCCTCCCCCTTACGCCAAAAATACCACCCAAAATCAAAATTGGACCGTTCGGGACAATGTAGGTATCAAATGAAAGGTATTGGAGAGAATAGAATAGAATTTCAATCAATATTTGGTTTTTGCTATATATATATTTGTCTAATTTTATTTTCTGAATTTTTTTTCAAATTTCAATAAAATTGTCCTTTGGTCGAAAATGTCATCGAGATTAGATTTTTTTTTATAAAATTTCAGGTAATATTTACTCAAAATTTAATTTTCGGAAGGACATTCTTTCGAAAATTAAATTTTGAGTACATATTACCTGAAATTTTATAAAAAAAAATCTAATCTCAAGGACATTTTCGACCAACATTTGAGTTTCTGAGAAATTGTGCAATACAAAAAAAAATCTTTAAAGAGAAAGTCCTCAACATTTATTTTTCACGATAAATTTGGTTATCAAGGAAAATGTCTCAAATGCGATTTCTTGTAGAAAATTACATAAAATTTGATTTTTAAGGAAAATGTCGGAGAAAATTTACATAAAATGTGAATTTCTGGATTTTTTTTTTTATTTTATAAAATATTTTCCATTAGATTTTATTTTCGTAAAAAAATTGGCGAAATTTGATTTTTGTTTAAAGGTCCTTGAAAATCGATTTAAGTGAAAAAATTTCTCCAAATGTGATTTTCCTAAGAGTTTCGTAGATAGTTGGTTTTCATAGACAATTTCCTTAAATTTGTTTTTCAAAAAAAAAAAAAAATATACTAAAAATTGGATTTCGAAATGTTTATTCTATACTCGAAATTTTATTACTTAGAAAATAGTGTTAATGAATTTTTATGATTATTTTTCAAAAATTTTTGTTTAAAATTATGTCCAAGTTTTATAAAATAGAAAAAATTATTGAAATTTTTGTTTTTGTTTCATGGCTTGAGCACGTTATAAGAAATTTAGCAACGTTTTAAAATTATTTTTAATTTTTCAAAAATTTCCTACCCTCCCTCGCTATTGTCTAACAAGCACTTTATTGAAGAGAAGTTTTCATGGACGACAGCAAAGGGCTTCCCTTACATTGGCCTTTTTTTCTCAGTCGATTTTGTACACCAGCTATTCTACTTTACATGCGTGACAGTTTATGCTTTATGTTCACAGGAAATGACGATCTACGATGCTAGGTTCTCTTCCTTTCTCTTTTTTGCATCTTCCTCTGCCATCTCTGTTACTTTAGTGCTTTCCGTTTGCCATGTAAAAATTATGAAAATACAATTTATACATTTATACTAACATTCAAGACCATACACATACAGACAAATGTGCTTGTGTAAGTAATGTCAGGGTACATAGTGGTCGTCCATCGCCATCGTCATAGCTTCAAGTACCCTTTTTTTTTGCAGGAATGCATGAAGTAATTCATGTTATGAAAAATGCCAAGATTAAAAAAATAGAGAGATGATGAGAGCGGCAAAGAGGGAAAGAGAAAGGGGAAGTAAGGGCCAAACAAACATGTCGATGAGGTTAGCAAGTCTGTCAGTCTGTCTGCCATTGCCTTTGACTAGTTGCCAACTATGGAGAGAGAGAGAGAGAGAGTGTGTTGAATGAAGTGCATTGGTGTATGGACTGCGATGGTGGTATGTAATGTCATAGTCTTGAGCATAGTAATAAGTCATGTCCTTATTATCCTGAATGTTGTGTGCTTTGAAATAATTAAATATTCGTTTTGTGTACCAAAACATTAAGTTCGAGAGCAGAACACACTTGGCCACGCCACACACAGACACATTTAAACTGCAACAAACTACAAAGATATCAAGGCAAACATCATGATTGCCGAAGGATATGTACTCGTATCTGTGCAAAAATTATGTTGTAACGGCTTTTAGAAACAAAATATTCTTCGGCATTGCCGTGAGGCAATAGCCATTGGCAACACATTTCCATAGTGATGATGGAATTTATTCGAGATTGGAGAGTTGAATTAGAAACAGTGATAAGAATTTTTTTTAACTTAAATTTGGATTTTAAATTTTGGGTTGCCATAAAGTGAATAATGAAAACCAAACAAAATGATGGAAAATAAATCGCTACTGGAGTTTAACTCAACGTCCTTAAAATTTATATAAAATATTTGAATCCAGTTAAAAAACTTCTACATGACTTAAACAAACAGCATGTCAAGGGTAGGTCGATGGAGACTGCCCCGCACGAGGTTGTGCATAAAATAGAAGAATCCTTCGATGTCAAGACTTACACATTGGCGGTACGCATTGACATCGAGGGGCTTTTAACATTGTGAGGACAGACACATTAATCCAATCCTTAGACCATTACCGGGTGGACTGGGTCCTTAGAGACTGGATAAACCATATGCTAAAAGCCAGGTGGATAAGTTGTGGGTCCCATGGCATAAAGACAGTGGGGCATTTTATCAACATTCCAATGGGTAACCACCATAAAGAACCTATTCGGGATGCTGAAAGACACCCATCGTCTATAGATATGCCAAGGATATGCCAAGCAGACGATGGTTTAATACTTCTAACGGGTAATAATCCGAATATAGTAGATCCGCTATGTAGAAGTGCCGAAAGGGTCTTGGAGGTGGCATACGAGCGGTCTTGTCCTTTTCCCCAATAAAACGATTTTGATATCTATTTACGGCAAATACTTGAAGTGCCACTTTCAGGAGCGTACGAGAAGGCTCACAGATGTTGGGCACCATGTAGACCGGCCGTAGGCTCGAAATGGGACCTGAACCCAAGCATAGTCCACTGGCTATACAATAACGTGATTAGACCAATACTTACTTACACCTCAGTAGTTTGGTGGACTGCGATGAAGAAAATATGCAACATAAAGACCATACAATAGGTTCAGAGAACGATGAGGACCACGCCGGGCACTGGAGACTATTCTAGTTATCCGACCCATTGACATACAGATTAAGTGCGAGGCAGCCATTGCGGCTATGAGACTTAAGGCCATGGGAGAATGGTTAGAGGATAGGAGCAGGTCATTCTATCGCGGTATAATAAAAGCAACGATAAGAAACCTGGAAGAAATGGGAGAGGTTTCCGATCGGATACCTGAGATGACACTTTAGGTCGAGTGCGAGGGAATGCTGACAGCGGCACAGTTTTGGATTGACGGAACCCTAGCATTGCCATCGGGAAGATCATGTTATATGGATGGATCAAAACTGGAAAACAGAGTGGGCCTGGGGGACTACATTAAGAAACCAGGGACTGAGATCTGTTGTAGACTGCCCGACCATAATACGGTCCTGAAGGTGGAAATCCGGGCGATCACGGAATGCGTGAGACAGTAAATTGGCCCTTATGACCAGTTTACTGTCTCACGCATTCCGTAATCGCCCGAATCTCCGCCTTCAGGACCATACTATGGTCGGGCAATAACTACCAGGACGGCAAAGAGAAGACAAAATATGCCTGTTCACGAGGACGACGAGTGTGGGCCATGACCTGACGTTATTAAACCTGAAAGGAATGGAAGAGATTTAAAATCGGATACCTAAGACTACACAGTTTGGGACTAATAGAAGCCTGGTATTGCTATACAGATGGTACAAAGCTAGAAAACAGAGTGGGCCTGGGGGTCTACATTGAGAACCCAGGGACTGACATCTGTTTTCGACTGCCTGACCATAACACGGTTTTGCAGGCGGGGATGTCGGCGATCACGGAAAGCGTAGGGTGGTGTGGTTTTGACGCTAGGACGTCGAGTGTGAACTGAGCAATAAAACCAGGACCATAAAATCACTAACAGTCCTGGAGTGTAAGAAGGAAATTAACGTCTTCTCTGAGAATGGCACGATCCGAATCGTTTGGCCGCCAAAGCGCAGTAAGGGGCAAAGAAAGAACAGGCGATTTGGCAGTAAAAGTCAAAGGACTGTCGTCAACAAATTTGGTAAACCCGAAATCTTTCGGGTCGACGTAGTTCGAGTTAAGTGAGTTGGCGAAGAGAGAGCGAAGCGTTCGGTAAGACGACGAAACTCCTTTGAGGACATCCGCATCGTCAGAAGACGAGGCTCTTACAGAAAGGAAGTAAGAAGGAGCTGGGTTTAGTTTTCGGTATCAAAAAGGGACATATGGGACTACGAGTTCACTTAATCGGTGCGGCAAGCGATTGCATGTGTAAGGCATGTGGGGAAGATGATGAGCGGCTGCACAGTGGGATGAAACCGAAAACAGTTTGATAAAAACTGCCTTGTGAGAACGGTAAAAGAGATCCCTTTGAAATTTGGAAAGGTTAGAGCTGAGGTATTAGCAAAAATTATGTATTGGTGGAAGAATGGGGCTTATTCAACCTAAAATTCCATATCGGAAGAAAGATATATATGAGAGCTACACCTAAATTTGAACTTATCCATATGTAATTCACTTGATATGTCCAAAGCTTCAAGAGAATCTGTTGTGCAAATTTTGTTTAAATCAGTTAAGAAATGGCCACTTTATTGTACTATTACTGCAAATCGGAGGAACATTTATGTGGGAGCGATATACAAATTTAAACCGTTTTTTTTTTCAATTTCAATAGGCTTCGTCTCTACCCAAAAGAAGACGTATTTGCCAAATTTTTAGATGATCGAACAAAAACTGCGACCTGTACTTCATACACAAATTAACATGGAAAGACGGACAAACAGACGGACATAGCTAAATCGAATCAGAAAGTGATTCCGACTCGATCGGTTTGCTTATTAATGGGTCTATCTCTCTTTCTTCTGGGTGTTACAAACAAATGCAGTGGTGGTGTAGGATAAAAAAAAATGGGCAAAAAGTGAATTTTGTGCTTTTTTTTATCAAAAAAAGCATTTTCATTGATTGATTGAAAAAAATTGCTTAAATACCTGTATTTTTTTCTGTTTTTTTTGTGAAGAGAATATATTTTAGATGTATTTTGAGTGAAATTTGAACAAGAGATGCCAACTAAAACGGCTGATATATGCACTTCAGGTTCTCAAATTCCAAAGCCTAGATCCCCCATTTGGGTTTATGCTTTTTATTTGGAAATCGCACCACAAGTAAAGATTTGGCAGTCCCAAAAAAATTTCAAAATACCGAAGGGATCAACTTTAGGGACCTGCCTGGACAACCAAGGGCCTTGATCTCACAAGAACCTCATCTTTAACCACAAGATCTCACAAGAACCTCATCTTTAACCATTTAACCAAATTTTAACGAGATGTCTCTACCTGTTTTTGAACAGCAGATTTTTATACCCTCCACCATAGGATGGAGGTATACTAATTTCGTCATTTTGTTTGTTACACATCGAAATAATTGTCTAAGAAACTATAAAGTCGATCTAGCCATGTCCGTTCGTCTGTCCGTCCGTTCGTCAGTCTGTCCGTCCTGTTGTCCGTCTGTCCGTACGTCTGTCTGTCGAAAGCATGCTAACTTTCGAAGGAGTAAAGCTAGCTGCTTAAAATTTATCACAAATATATCTTATTAGTGTAGGTCGGTTGGGATTGCAAATGGGTCATATCGGTCCATGTTTTGATATAGCTGCCATATAAACCGATCTTGGATCTTAACTTCTTGAGCCACCAAAGGGCGCAATTCTCACCCGATTGGAATGAAATTTTGCACGACGTGTTTTGATATGATATCCAACAACTGTACCAAGTATGGTTGAAATCGGTCCATAATCTGTTATAGCTGCCATATAAACCGATCTGGGGTCTTGACTTCTTGAGCCTCTAGAGGGCGCAATTCTTATCCGATTGGAATGAAATTTAGCATGAGGTGTTTTGTTATGGCTTTCAACAAATGTGCCAAATATGATTCAAATCGGTGTACAACCTGATATAGCTGCCATATAAACCGGTCTGGAATCTTGATTTCTTGAGCCCTAGAGGGCGTAATTATTATCCAATTTGGTTGAAATTTTGTACACCTGCTTCTACCATGACCTTTAGCATACGTGTCAAATATGGTGTGAATCGGTCTATAGCCTGATACAGCTTCCATATAAACTGATTTCCCTATTTTACTTCTTGAGGCCCTAAATGGCGCAATTCTAATACGAATTGGCTAAAGTTTTACAATAACTTCTACTATCTCCAACATAATTCAATTATGGTCCGATTCAGGCCACAACTTGATATAGCTCAAGTAGCATAACAATTCTTTTCTTTTATCCTTTGTTTGCCTAAGAAGAGATACCGGGAAAAGAAGTCGACAAATGCAATCCTTGGTGGTGGGTATATAAGATTCGGCTCGGCCGAACTTAGCACGCTTTTACTTGTTACTAGTTTTTATCGATTCCATCCCGTAGTGCGTTGGAGCATTTCTTACGTCATTGCCCGGTTTTCGCGGCTAAAAGTCATCGGCACTTAGGTGGGGACTCAGCACCAACTAAGGAACAGGATATGGAAAACAATTAGGGATTTTGTAAGTAGAACTGAATTTCTGACTTGGTTTCCTTTTTCGAGATTCTTTTTTGGTATTTAAATCGCCACCGTAGTGCAGAGGTTAGCATGTCTGCCTATGACGCCGAACGCCTGGGTTCGAATCAGCGGTGGTTTTCCCCTCCTAATGCTGGCAATATTTGTGAGGTACTATGCCATGTAAAGCGTATCTCTTTAAAGAGGTGTCGCACTGTCGCACTGCGCCGTTCGAACTTCCCTTATCATTGAGCTTAAACTTGAATCGGACTGCACTCATTGATATGTGAGAATTTTGGCCTTGCTCCTTAGTGGAATGTCCATGGGGAAATTTTTAAATTTCCATTTAGATCGCACATCAAGCCGCTTACTGGCTTAGGTGTATGTCCATGGTGTCCGCCCTGTTCCTTAGTGGAATGTTCATGGGCAAAATTTGCCTTTGCATTTGCATTTTTACTATGCATATAAGCTATGTGAAAACTTCTCGAACTGCGACACGCCATTCCGATTCGGCCTTAAAATGGAGGTCCCTTATCATTGAGCTTAATATTGAATCAGACGGCACTCATTGATATGTGAGAAGTTTGCCCCGGTTCTTTAAGGGAATGTTTAAGGCAAATTTGCATTTACAATCAGCACTTCCATCCAGTCATCGAAGGATGACTGGATGGAAGTGCTGAAGTACTCTTAAGCCCTTGGGGAAAATAGTAGTTTTGCAGACATAGGGGAAGCCATTATATTTAATAACACTGTTATTGCCTTCTGGCTCGAGCTGGGATATTGGTCGGTATGATACTCCCTTACTCGAATCTTTCCCACCCCAACCAAACTGTATGCCCATTTTTATCTGCCTCAATCGTTCATTAATTAGCTAAAACCCATTCACCTTTAAAAACCCAAGGCACTTATTCACAGCAGACAAAGCCAAAGATGTGTCGCGTGCAAATTAAGAATGGCCCCTTAAAAAAGATCCCCCCTACCTTTTTTACCTACCATAAAATCCATCGAAATTTTATGTCCACCCATTATAACCGATTTCATGTTCATGCTATTGAAACCAGATCTTATTAAATCCCCAAAAAAATCCATCAACATTTTATGTTAAAGTACATAGATAACCGATTTCAAGTTGTCAACATTGAAATCAAGCAACACTACAGAGACGAGACGAACAGAATACTTTGATATCAAAGACAAATATGAAGGCTCCTTTCACAATGCCCATACATACTACACTCATAGAGCCATTAATTTTCAGCTCAGAAGGCTTTTTGTATGGGCCAGACTATTAACATAAATTGTAAAGCAGGAAACATACTTCAATTCTGTGTGAGATGGTTGTCGTTGCCATTTCCGGTATGGCAGGCACTATGCCATTACCACCATTATGGCCATACAAACATGAGAGGCCGACCCACACACACACAGAGAGAGAGAGAGAAAGCGCACTGATGCCCAAGGAAATAAAAAAGCAGAGCTGTGCCAAAGCACCACCCACACTTACATTAGGCCAAGGATAACAAAACTATTAGGTTTTTTTTTAGTTTTTTTCCATTTGCCTTGGAAAAAAATATTTATATATATTTGCACTTAAGCGAAGCTACAGTCATGTGAGTGTGACAGCGAGTGTGAGTATTTGTGTTACATACACAAACATAGTGGCAAAGCCATAACATTATAAATTATAGTGTTTACCATTTTAAATGTTTTTAACGACCTATTTTTCATGTTGGAAATCGCCTCAAGGCCATGTCTTAACATGCCACAAAACTTTGTGTTGCAGCTGCTGCCTGCCTATCTTCAGGCTGACTGCTAACTGGGTGCTATGTCTCTCTGCCTCTTCCTCTCGTTGTCGTTGCCAGTATAACCGCTAGTGATAACACTTGAATGGGTACTTTGGAATCCTCCCACATTGGCTCTTTTTGAATGCCTCTATTTGTGGCCATTGCTGTCTTTAGTGGGCGCTTCAATTGGCCCCAAATCTACCAAGCTGTTATCTGAGAAGAAAAAAACGTAAAACAAAAAACAAAAAAATTGTCCCAACATTACTTTGGGTCACTTGGGATGATGACGATGATGCCTATTCTCTTGTTGAAATATCTCTCTGGCAATGACAATTCTCGCTGTGAGTTTTCACTTGTATATATGCGCATATTTTTGTCAACTTTTGTTTTAAATCTTTTTTTCTCGGTCTAACGGACGATGCGTGGCAAAGGCTTAGTGAAAAGATTTACTTTTAACCACATTTAAACGAGGGATATGAATGACGAAATGTGGCATAACCATGCTCTAGGATGCTCATAAAGACCCCATTTACCTGGGCATCTACTTTTCATTTTTTGTGGTTTTTGTTTTATTTTGGCTTGTCGTTATTGTCTGCTGCAGACAAAGCTTATTTGTGAATGTTTATTTCCGGCAAAAGGGTTGCGATGACGCTACTGGTCAAGTGTAATATGACTATCAAAATCAAAATTTTAGAGAAAGAAGAAAAAATATATAGAAACAAGTAAAAGCATGTTAAGTTCGGCCGGGCCGAATCTTATATACCCTCCCTCATGGACCGCATTTGTTGAGTTCTTTTCCCGGCATCTTTTCTCACGAAAAAAAAGGATATAAGAAAAGATTTTCTCTGCTATTAGAGCGATATCAAGATATGGTCCTGTTTGGACCACAATTAAATCATATGTTGGAGACCTGTGTAAAATGTCAGCCAATTCGAATAAGAATTGCGCCCTGTGGGGGCTCAAGAAGAATTAAAATAGAGAGATCGATTGATATGGAAGCTGTATCAGGGTATAGACCGATTCAGACCATAATAAACACGTATGTTGAGGGTCATGAGAGGATCGGTCGTACAAAATTTCAAGCAAATCGGATAATAATTGCGACGTCTAAAGGCTCAAGAAGTCAAGATCCCAGATCGGTTTATATGGCAGCTATATAAGGTTATGAACCGGTTTGAACCTTATTTGACACAGTTGTTGAGAGTAAGAATAAAATACGTCATGCTAAATTTCATCCAAATCGGATAGGAATTGCGCCCTCTAGAAGCTCAAGAAGTCAAGTCCCCAGATCGGTTTATATGACAGCTATATTAGGTTATGAACCGATTTGAACCATACTTGGCACAGTTGTGGGATATCATAACAAAATACTTCGTGCAAAATTTCATTCCATTTCATTCAAAGAATTGCGCCCTCTAGAGGCTCAAGAAGTCAAGACCCAAGATCGGTTTATATGGCAGCTTTATCAGGTTATTGACCGAAGTTGTTGGATATCATAACAAAAAATGTTGTGCAAAATTTCATTCCAATCGGATAAGAATTGGAAGAATTGGCTCAAGAAATCAAGATCGGTTTATATGGCAGCTATTGACCGATTTGAACCTTACTTAGCACAGTTATTGATAGTTAGAGCGAAATACGTAGTGCAAAATTTCATTCCAATGGGATAAGAATTGCGCCCTATAGTGGCTCAAGAAATCAAGATTCAAGATCGCTTTATATGGCAGCTATATCAGGTTATGTACCGATTTCAACCGTACTTAGCACACTTGTTGGAAGTCATAGCGAAACACGTCGTGCAAAATTTCATTTCAATCGGATAAGAATTGCGCCCTCTAGAGGCTCACTAAGTCAAGACCCAAGATCGGTTTATATGGCAGTTATATCAAAACATGGACCGATATGGCCCATTTACAATCACAACCGACCTACACTAATAAAAAATATTTGTGGAAAATTTCAAGCGGCTAGCTTTACTCCTTCGAAAGTTAGCGTGCTTTCGACAGACAGACGGATGGACAGACGGACGGACATGGCTAGATCGCCTTAAAATGACATGACGATCAAGAATGCATATACTTTATGGGGCTCAGACGCATATTTCGAGGTGTTACCAACAGTAGGACGAAATTAGTATACCCCCATCCTATGGTGGAGGGTATAAAAATCAATTTCGTAGGTGTTCGTAGGTTTGTTTGTTTGTGTGTTCCTTATAGACTCAGAAATGGCTGAAACGATTTTCTTAAAATTTTCACAGATGGTGCATATTGATCCCGTGGTGAAAATAGGGTACTACATTTTTTGATATCTGAAGGGGGGTGGACCCTCCCCCTTACCCTAATTTTCAGAAACGCCAGATCTGGGAGATGGTTGGTGCGATTTAGAAATTTTGAGTGCTCTCATATAGTACTCTAAAAATAAAAATTTGGTATCCAAATTTCGGATGGGGTATCTAAGGAGGCCGACCCACCCTAAAACCTACCAAACATATATTTAGACCAATCATGACAATATGGGATTCAAATGAAAGGTATTTGGGATGAGAAAACGTATCTGATATCCAATTGTAGGAACAAGTGTTAGGGGGACCATCGCAAACTCCAAAACACCTCTAAATCGGACATATTTACCGACCACGCCAATATAGGACTCAAATGAAAGGTTTTTGTAGAATACAAATGTAATATCCAAATGTGGGACCACGTTTCTGGGGGTCCACCCCATCCGACTTCATATATTATTTTTAATTTCTTTTTGTTTTGGGTACGATGGCGGGAGCGGATTGCCCTTTCATTTGTAGACAATGTCTTCTCAGTCGTCCTACATTACAGTTTTTTGTTGTTTATAATGGCAGAAGAAGATCGGTCCCCCCGACTCTAAGACCCAAAATACCAAATTTGAGTGGCAGGACGTGACCCAGATACTTGGATCTTTATATCAGCATTAGATTAGAACCCTACTGGCATAGGCCCTTTCTTTAATTCCCATATTATCCCGATTGAACTACACGTTCTAAAAAAGGGTACATAGTGGATGGGCCGGTCCCAGACTCTGCCAAACGTGCATTCTAGATTCGTAGTCAACTCCCAAAGAACTTCCATATGATACCCATATTGTGACGTTGGATATTCATTTCCGTTTTGGGGGTTTTTAAGGTTGGGGATGCCCCGTAGATATCTAGGACTAAATTCTTATAACAGATATGTAATCAGCTTCCGCAAACTTTTCAATTGATACCCATATTGTCCCAATCAGTATAGATGTCCTGTTGAGGGGTTTTGGGAGGGTGGGGAGGCGCCCCAGACACCAAGGAATGCATTTTTATTTCAAATTCTTACTCTGCTTTCAAATACGTTTTATTTGATGTCCCAATTGTTAATTATGGCCTTTTGGGGGGTCTTGGGGTGGGAGGCACCCTCAGGCACCAAGGAATAAATTCTTGTTAGATTTGTACTCTTCTTTTAAATACCGTTCACTTAATACCCATATTGCCATAGCCCTGTTGGGGGGTTTTTTTAGGTGTGAGGGACCCCCTGAACACTCACTGTGAAACTTGTATACCAAGTTCGTACTCTACTCTTAAATACCTTTCATTTGATACCCATATTGCCCCAATCGGTCAACATGTCCGTTCGAGTGAGTTTTGGGATGGGGCTTCCCCCCAGGTTATTTGACCCCAACATTTTATACCAATTTCGCGTTTTTTGGGGTACCATAAAGTGGCGTGCAAGATTTCGCTTAAATCGGTGCGCTCATCTCCAAGATATGGTGTTTTTGAAAAGAAAAGTATGGGGGAGGGTCCGCCCCCCCCCTTCGAGTATCAAAAATAGTTTCATCGGAGGCTCAAACTCTTCCAAGCAAACAAAGCGGAACATTTTCATTTTTATATAAAAGATTTAGATTCGTGACAAATATTACAAAGACATCTGATCCACATCTGATTATTCATTTAAAGGATAAAAAAATTCAAAGAAAAAACGAAACTCAATAATTCTTTTTAAATATTGCAGATAAAAGTGTCATTTAAAACCAAAAAATAAATTTCATTAAATTTGTTCTTTTATTTTCTCCCAGTGTCTCCCACTGTGCAGTGTTGGAAAATCTGATTCCTGACTATGGTCCGGTTTCTGCAGATAAATTTCCATCATTGTAAGGCCGTTTCGGATTCGACGTTGTTGTTATCCAGGGTACGGGGAATGGGAGACACAGAGAGTGTATTCTCGCAAAGGGTAGTCTTAGAGTTTTTCTTCTTCCGTCGCTAAGCAGTGAAAATTCATCAGTAGCCAGCAGGGACGTAGCATCCCCCCCCCCCCTCCCATCCCCCTTCAAAAAAACCTATGTTTCGAATGTTTGCATATATACGTGCTTGTTATTATTTTGTTGTTCTAAAGAAAGCCCCCCCAAAAATAAAATTCTTCTACGTCCCTGATAGTCTTGAAAGTAATAAGTTTAGTTACTGGCTGGCTCCTTGTATATGACCACACGATTCAGAGATGCCACTTTCAAGCTTAAGGTTGCCGATTAAAGCCGTTCCATAGGCAAAAGAAGCCCCATTAAGGGAAGTGCTAATGCCCATGCACAGATATGGGAAATTCGGATATCAAAGAAGTGGGTAAGCTGCTTATCGACTATATTATAAATTGCAATCTGTCGATTTGTGTAAATTGTGATGTCGTCTAGTCGGGAAATTGATTCATATCGGAGCTATATTTTAACATCAACGGATTTGGTGAATTTGAAATCCCAATTGACCTACCCCAACAGATTTGTTTGTGATAAATTTGGAGCGGCTAGCTTTACTCGTTCAAATGTTAGCGTGCTTTCGAAGGACAGATAGGCGGGCGGTTGGACAGACAGATAGATCAATGAATGATTACTTTCTGGGATCTTAGACCAATATTTAGGAGTGTTGCAAACAGAATGAAAGAGTTCGTTAGTTCTCCCCTTCCAATAAGTTACTTACTCTGCAACTTTCTGAACATTTAACATTTTACGCACTTACCTAAAAAGACATAAGATAATAAAAAAACACGTTAAAAATTTAATAATATTTATAAAAATAAAATATAGAAAATGGGCATATAAAAAATAATGAAATTGAGATGACATGAAATGGGTATAACAAAAATTCACATCTTATTTCAATGCCCAAAGGCTGTACTCAAAAATTGTGTCATTCATCAAATTGCCACGATTTCAGTGTGGTTTCGCTAAGATTAAGTATTTGCCCATGTACACAGATACACACACACACACACACACATAAAGTGTGTGTTCAGGAGCTTTGACAAAAAATAGGTATATCAAAAGTGAATATTTACACAGCTGCCCTTTTTTATATGATAGTGGGGGGATTTCATGGAAAGTTTGGAGGAGCAAAAGAGGGAGAGAGAGAGAGATGGAAATCAACCTCGACTTTAGCTTCCACAATTGTCAACTTTTGTGGTTTGCTAATGTCATTTGTCATAAAACCGCATTTTATAATTATGTCCTTCATATACATAACTACAATAACATACAGCAACACATACATACAAACACATCAACGCACATACTCCAGGAAGTGAAAAAAACAAAATCCCACAACTTCACTGGAACTTAGTTTCAGTAGTGCCCAGGGGAAAAACATTTTAACGAATATGTAAAACACAACAGATGTCCTCAACGATGAAGATGACAAAACAAGAGTGTGTAAGGAAATTTCATTACCCTCAGGCGTATTAAAAATATGTGAAAACTTTTAAACTAAATCAAGCATAAGAGGCTTCAATTTTTTCCGCTTAATAAATATTTTAAAAAATTATCCCTCAAATTATGCCTTGTGAAGGCGCAATATAGCAAACTGCTTAACTATTGAAAACTAATTAGAGACAAAAGCGTTATGCTGGTTGTGCAGTTTGCCTTCAACTCATATTGAGAGTCTCATTAAGGTAAACGTTTCTTAAGATGCTGTCAACTAAAGTCAGCTCAACTCAATGGTTTTCCTATGGAAGGCTTTAGCTATCAAAAGGGGGCATAGACTCAAACCCCCACCGCATGGAAGTTATGGGGGAGATGAAATCCAAGCATTGAACATGGCCAACACTGTTGCCCCTACTAGAGGCAGAAAGGAGGCTACGAAATCCCCTCTTCATGCTCGTGGCCCTACAAAACAGAGTAATCAGCATTTTTTAATAAGCCTGTCACAACTTTTAAGGTAGCTCTCTGTGAAAAGCAAAAAAAAAAACAAAAACAAAGAAGGAGAAAAATCTGCTAAGGCATAAATTTAACTGCATAAATTTCCCCCATCCACCCCCTTCGCCACATAGACTGACTTTGTTGCACACTCTCAATGACGGTCTTTTGCTCAGCCATTTTATTATGCCATCATTGTCGTCCGCCCGTGAGCCACATGACAAAGTGGCTAAACTGTAACATGTGAAGGTAAATTTTGTTCAAGACAAGATGAAGATTAAATATCAGCACCAAAGAAAGGTGTAACACATAGATAATGAAAGTGTGTTAGTTGGAAGCTAGAAGGTCTTTATTATTAGAAAACGCTGTTGAATAGTTAAAACGGGCATTACGTTTTCTTAAAAGCCAAAAATTCAAGGAAATTTCCTCAAAAGACAAAAATTGCTAAGAAATGTTGAGAAATATAAATTTGGCCTGCAAAGCTAAAATTTCCATGAAGATTTCTGAAAAAAACAACATTTTTATGAAATTTTCTTTATAAACAAAATTTCTAGAGGAGACTATTTTTCTTTGGAAAAGTAATGACAAAATTATCGTGAGACAAAAAATCTTTTAATAATTTACAAATTAAAAAATCCACTCATTTTTTCTAAAGTGTGATATTAAGTTCAGATTTCGTAGTGAAACTCCAACCAGAGCAACATTTCGGCCCAATAAAGGATAAGTTGCCAGGATGAGCAAGAGGAAGGAAGGAAAATGGAGAACAAAAATTTAAGAAAAAAAAAACAGGTAGGAGTCAAGGGCCCAAAAACTCGGTAAACTAGGAGGCCGATATTGTACTCAAAAGAACTGGAGTCCGTAGGGGATTTTGTTACTGACCAATGGTGAACATCAGATCTAATGGCACTTGGGAAGGAAAGCTGAAGGCTTTGTAGTAAGGTGGAGAAATATGACGCCAGAGGTATGACAAGAAGGTTAGTCCAAGAAGGAGACGAGGGGGAGAGATAACACCCTAGAAGGCTGATACGAACATTATGAAGTCTTGGGCTTATTCAAGAAGAAGTTGAAGGAAATGGAGATATGAAAGGCACTAATGAGGCATCTATGTAACGCAATTATCAGACTATCAAGAAAAAATTGACATTCAAAATATCGCATTGTCCCCAGATGGATGATCCCATCGGCGATATTGTCGGTGAGGAAAATGCAGTGTTGGCGATTCACATTTCCCAGCCATTTAAATTGCCGAAAAGGATGCAATCATATCAAAACAATTGTAGGAATCCCTAGGAGTAACTTTGCCATGGCTGGAACGAATTGTAAGGACAAGCCTTAGGTGTTCCGTCATACCGAGACAATGGAAACTAGGCAGGTTGGACACAAGGCAAGAAAATAATTCATAGAGCGTCAAAGTATTATAGGACCAACATCGTGCAATTTACTACACACAACCCTCAGCAGACTATTTCAATAAAATTTTCTTATACATAAGATTTCAGTGAAATCTTTTTTTTAAGAGAAAATTCCAGTGAAATTTTCCCTAAAGACAAAATTTCAGTTAAATTTTTAATGAAGGAAAAATTCAGCGAAATTTTCTCTACAGACAAAATTGTAATGAAATCTTCCCCAAAACAAAATTTTTTCTAATAATTCAATGAAATTTCTGTGAAATTTTCTCAAAAGACAAAATTTCAGTGAAATTTTCTCTAAAGACAAAATTTCAGTGAAATTTTCTCTAAAGACAAAATTTTAGTGGAATTTTCTCTAAAGACAAAATTTTAGTGAAATTTTCCCTAAAGACAAAATTTCAGTGAAATTTTCCCTAAAGACAAAATTTCAGTGAAATTTTCCTTAAAGACAAAATTTCAGTGAAATTTTCCCTAAAGACAAAATTTCAGTGAAATTTTCCCTAAAGACAAAATTTCAATGAAATTTTCTCTAAAGACAAAATTTCAATAAAATTTTCTCTAAAGACAAAATTTCAATGAAATTTTCTCTAAAGACAAAATTTCAGTGCAATTTTCTCTAAAGACAAACTTTCAGTGAAATTTTCTCTAAAGACAAAATTTCAGTGAAATGTTCTCTAAAGACAAAATTTCAGTGAAATTTTCTCTAAAGACAAAATTTCATTGAAATTTTCTCTAAAGACAAAATTTCATTGAATTTTCTCTAAAGACAAAATTTCATTGAAATTTTCCCCAAAGACAAAATTTCATTGAAAATTTCAGTGAAATTTTCTCTAAAGACAAAATTTTAGTGAAATTTTCTCTAAAGACAAAATTTCAGTGAAATTTTTTGTCTTTAGAGAACCTCTGCGCAACGGAGGGCTCCCCCTGGGCGCAGATGTAAGCATAACCGCCTATGACGCCGAGGTTCAAATTCTGGCGTGAGTATCAGAAACATTTTCAACGCTGGTTATACCGGTTTAAACGGTGTCTACATTTGTAAGGTATCCTGCCCTTTTACGATTGACCCGCCACCTTTCTCCATCTTCTAATTACTCACACTAGTTTAAGTGCTCTCAAAAATTGCATTGTATCTTGATTTCGTGGTTAATTATTATTAAATGGTAATCTTGCTTATCCCCATTTATAATGGATTTATTGAATAAATCTTACGGTTTTTTATAGACAATTTAAAACTAAACAATCGTACTTTTATTTCATTTGTTTTCGTTAAATTTGATGAATTTGAACAAAATTGTATGGTAATGTGGTTTTTGTTCATGAAAGTTGTATGTGTTATTCTTTTAAATTGTTGACCGAACGATTCAATGGGGTTTGGGTGCGTATGATTTATGTTAATTCGTATGAAAATAAACAAAAATACGCATACGCACCATAGTACACAATAATATCCTAAGGTCATTTAGTTTAAAAGAATTTATTTCATACTCATTTTAACAAAAAGCAAATACACTAACAATTTTTATATATTCAGTTAAACTGAGGTAATGAATTTAAGTTCTTATCCCACCTAGTTGCCTCACATGCACTCTTCATGCCATCAAAACATTCACCATTTATTCATTCCATCATCATCCCCATAAAACTGACCAATTTTTCTCAATCAAAAGTTCTTCTTGTGTAGGTCAATTTTTTTATGCTCAAAGATAAAAAACTTACTTTGCCACTTTGCTTCAGCAATTTCGACTTTTTAATGAAGTTTTTGTGGTTAAGGTTTCATTTCCTTCAACTATCAGTGCAGGGATGATGATCGGTTTTCTTTGTAGCACACAGCAGGACATCACAAGCATGTGTTGTTGTGGTTGTCACATTGTTCAATTTTCACATTTTGGGGGAAACGGATATAAAAGCTGCAAAGATGTTTCTGACACAGGGAAACCGCCAAAGCAAGCTAAAATATGTCCACAGCTTTCAAGTGTATAGATAGATGTAAACAAGTTTAGTGTCATTTTGTCTTTAGATTTTAGCAATTTTTTCTTTTTTTTGGTTCATTTTTACCATTGTTTTAAAACATTTATCATGGTTTTCCCAGTTGTTCTGTTACCTTAATGCCAACCATATTTCATGTCCCTTTCGAAACAAGGTATGAGATACCAAAGCAGAGGAAAAAACAACGATAACAACATTTTCCCTTAACCTTTGTTGTACTATGGCAACCTAACAACTTTCTGTCACATTCTCCAAAGGGAAATGGAATCATAAAATTACACATTTACAAGGGTTATTTCACGGTTTTTTTTTTGGAAATGAGTCGAGAAAAAGGTGGACATTTTCATCCCATTTGTATATTAAATTATACAATTATTCTTAATGTGATCAAAATGTATAGAGATCGGAATGGTGAGAATGAATAAGTATGCTAATCCAGAGGAAATAATATAAAGCATCGAATTATAATCCAAAAATACTTCTCAGGATATTTAAAATTTATTAAAAACTAATGACGGTTTGGGGTCTGAAAAACGGGTGGGTGTACTACAACATTGGATTTTTATATTCTACACCACTACTGAGGTACAGGGTAGTATAACTAAGTGCATTTTTTGTAACTCATAGAAGGAAGAGAGATAGTCGCATTGATAAGTATACTGGTCGCCTAAGAAACACTTTCTGATTCGATTTAGCTATGTCCGTCTGCCTGTCTTTCTGTCCATCTGTCTGTCCATGTTAATTTATGTACAAATTAGAGGTCGCAGTTTTCCTCCGATCTTCAAATTTGGTAAAGACATGTTTTTCGGTCTAGAGACGAAGCCTATTTAAAATTGGAAAAAATCGATTCAGATTTAGATATAGCTCCCATATATATATTCGTCCGATTTGCAGTAATAATGCATTAAAATGGTCATGTGTTAACCAATTCTATCGAAATTTGGCACGAATGATTTTCTCTTGACTCTCGATATTACCGGTGAATTTCATAGAAATCGGTTCAGATTTATATATAGCTGTCATATATGTATATCGCCCGATTTTTATTTCTAGAGCCACTGCAAACGCATTTATTGACCAATCTTGCCAAAACTTTGTACTACGCTTTCCTCGAGGACATTCACAATATCTATAAAGTTTGCTCGAAATCGGTTCAGATTTAGATATAGCTCCCATATATATAATCAGTCGATTTTGAGAAATATTGCAATAAAGTGCTCAGTTGTTAACCGATTTCTCGAAATTTGGCAGGAAGGATTTTCTTATGTCTCTCGGCATTACTGGCGAATTTCATACAAATCGGTTCAAATTTATATATAACTGCCATATATGTATATCGCCCGATTTTCCCTTCTAGAGCCACTGCAAACGCATTTATTGACCAATCTTCCCAAGATTTCGTTCAAAGCTTTCCTCGACGACATCCAAAATATCTATAAAGTTTGCTCGAAATCGGTTCAGATTTAGATATAGCTCCCATATATATGTTCGGCCGATTTTGAGAAATATTGCCATAAAGTGCTCTATTGTTAACCGATTCTCTTGTAATTTGGCAGGAGGGATTTTCTTATAACTTTCGACATTACTGGCGAATTTCATACAAATCGGTTCAGATTTATATATAGCTGCCATATATGTATACCGCCCGATTTTCCCTTCTAAAGCCACTGCAAACGCATTTATTGACCAATCTTGTCAAAACTTTGTACAACGCTTTCCAGATCGCTTTAAAAAGCCCAATAACTTGCGAAATGCCCTAAATCAGACAGGTTCTCAAAGAATTGGGAACCTAAAGTGGAAATCCTTCTGACTGCTAGTGCAGGACACACTCACAGAAAGTGTTATATAGTCTCCTCTTCTTCGGGACATCGAAGAAGAAAAGCATCGGCAAAAGTCGTTGCTGACAACCTTCAGTCTGTCAGCATGTTTTCCGATTCGACAGTGACCTATCATGACGGACACAATGACTGAGACGTCTGTTCCACCCAATGACAGTAAAGCAGTAGGCCTCTTCAAGTACAGATTAGGCCACATAGTTTTGGAATGCTCACAGCCTCTTCTTTGTGACCATTTATCATTTGTTTCCCCTTCGGGCCTAAAAACTTAGCTTACATGTCGCTAGAGGCATTGCCCCAGATTTCAGTATCCCAGAATTGTGTTAAGAAGTTCTTAGTCTCGCAAGCGCGTCCGCCTTACAATTCCCTGGGATATCTCTGCGGCCCGGCACCCAGAACAGGTGAATTTTGAACTGTTCAGTCATCTCGTAGAGAGATCTGCAACAGTCGAGGGCGGTTTTTGTGTTCAGAAATACATTCTAAAGGGATTTAATGACTGCCTGGCTGTCCGAGAAGATATTTATGCCAATCGTCGTAATGACATTATATCTTAGCCATTCCACAACTTCCTTAATAGCAAGGATCTCTGCTTGATACACACTCCAGTGGTCGGGTAACCTTTTCGATATGACCAGTTCTAGATCCTTAGAGAAAACCCCAAAGTTCACCTGGTCGTTTAGTTTGAAACCATCCGTATAGAAGTCTATGTAACTTCTGTTACCAGGGATATCGTAGTTCCAATCGGTTCTATCAGGAATAGTGGTACTACTGTACTTTTTCTCAAATAGCTAACCAAATAATATTTTTTTTTTTTCAAAATTTTAAGAAATTCTAAATGAAATGCGCAACCTCAGCTTATATCCTGCCACTTCTTCCACATGCAATTAAACGTTACGAAAATATGAAACTTTTACTTCGCGGCTCTTAACTCTGTAATCCCATGACTTCTTCCTTCACACGAATACAGAAAAAAAAAATAAAATCAAATTACCTATCTGCGTTAATCAAAATTCTTCAATTTCCTATGAACTTTAACACATCCTATTCTCTAGTTTACACCGCCCTTCATTACTCCTCCTCCTATTCTTCATCTTCCCCACTGCAATGCATGCTTATAACTTTCAACATTTTTCTAATTTCAAGTATGTCGTATTATGCTGCCTTGGAAACTGGTGCATGATGGGAAATCAAAACAAACAATGAAAATAAGAGAGAGAGAAAAAAACACGAAAACAAAAAAACAATCCTTAAAGAAAGGAAATCACAAAATCCTTTTGTAATTGAGTCACGTAAATTAGTATGTGAACACTTCACCCCATAGATTTCAAAGCTCAAGCTCGATTAAAAAGTAAAAAAAAAGTGGAGGGAGGGACTCAGCAAAATGAAAGAAAAAAATTACTATGCCAACCCGAACGAGGAAAAGAAGAGAATTTATTTCCTGAACACTCTAAAACACAAATCTTATTAAGATAAAAAAATGAACCGCAAAGAAAATTGGAAAGTGTGTGCAGAGGAGGCAAGAAAAACTCAAAATGGGACTAGCATTACTGGCCTTGTGGTGGATAATAATTTTTTTTTTTGTAATTTTTAATATTATGTATATCCCAGGAACATGAGGTGGAAATGTTAAAGCTTCTGAGCGCAAACATATTCCAAGGTAATTAAGGGGAAATACGAG
Source organism: Stomoxys calcitrans (assembly GCF_963082655.1). Lineage (NCBI taxonomy): Eukaryota > Metazoa > Arthropoda > Insecta > Diptera > Muscidae > Stomoxys > Stomoxys calcitrans. Next base: position 74,051,069 of record NC_081553.1, on the reverse strand, counting down.
TATGAAAAACATTTTGAAATATCTCCTTTATCCATTATGGCCATATGTTGGTCCAGCATGGAAATTAACTCCCAATTTGTGGCTTGCCTTTTCCCAGATTATCAAAAGTGTTTAAAGCATTAACACCAGCAGTAAAAAACAAAATTATAGCCACAAAATACTTCATAAATAAATATTTCATGTATATAAGGGTGGGGAGAGGTCGAGAGGACTCTCCAACATAAGGATGATGGCAGCCTTGGTGGTAGTGTCGATAATCGCCGCCTTGAAACGCAATGGGGTGCACGCGAATATCTCACTGTGGACGTAGAATAAGCTTCGCAGTATGATTACTAATGCAGAGACAGTGTGGTCACAAGGCGTCTGACAAGGGGGACAACTCAAGTAGGGGTGTTCTCGCCGATTCCCTGGAAACGAAAGGAAAATGAAGTCCTATTGGATCTCAACGCAGATAGCGAGAGATTGTTCTCATATGCGAATGACGTCGTCATCGTGATTTGATGCAGATATCAGTCAACGATCAGCGGGATTATGGAAAGGTCTGTATGGAGGCTTTCGAAGTGCTACGAGAAATGGGTTGAGGACTAACCCAAAAAGCACAGAGCTGCTGCTATTCACTCGGAGAAATAACATGCCGGATTTCAGTCTCAGACTTCAGGATGGGAACATTGCAGTTTTCGAAGGAGGCGAAATTATTAGGTCTGCTCCTCGATTCAGAGGCCACCGTAGCGCAAAGGTCAGCATGTTCGCCTATGACGCTGTACGCCTGGGTTCGAATACTGGTGAGAACATCAGAAAAATTTTCAGCGGTAACAATCCCCTCGTATTGCTGACGACATTTGTAAGGTACTATGCCCTGCTAAATCTTCTCCCCAAAGAGATGTCGCATTTCAGCATGCCGTTCGTCATCGGCCATAAAAAGGAGACCAATTGTCATTGAGCTTAAAATTTTAATCGGACAGCACTCAGTGATACTCGTATGAGAGTTTGCCCCAGTTCCTTAGTGGAATGTTCATGGTCAAATTTGCATTTGTATTTTGCTCCTCGATTCGAAACTATCATGGAAAAGGAATACGGAGGAAAGGTACCGAAAGGCGATTTCCGTCCTCTACTTCTGCGGAAGGTTGTTCGTAAGAAATTCGGGAGTTAGCCCCAAGATGATATCCTGGATGTACACGGCCATTGTGAGATTAGTTCCGACATATGAAGCACTGGTATGGTGGAAGGCTGTGGGGAAGAGTACACGCGCCAGGGAGTTTCAAAAAGTGCAGAGAATAGCCAGCGTGGGGTCATCAGGGTGCGAAGATCCACACCGTAGGTGTGTCTGTAGCCTATGTCTTATAAGCAATCCGTTGATGTCTATAATACGGAATTGACGCTAAGGTGGCACTTATGCTGGGGGCCACTGCTCCATTCCGGATACAATGAATCCAGGGGGTAGGCTCAAGAGGTCGCCGAGACTTATTCTGGAGAGGTTTATCAGGATTCGCTTTTGCCGAAGAGAGAAGTGGGAGGCAGATACTGTGTTTGAAATGGGGTCATAAGGATATTAAGATCCATACCGCAGGTGTGTCTGTAGTCGATGCCTTATAAACAACCCGCTGACGACTATAATTCGGGACTGTCGCTAAGATGGCGTATATGATGAGGGCCACTGCTTCTTTTTGGGTGCAATGAATCCAGGGGGTAGGCTGAAGTGGTCGCCGAGCGGTAATTCTGGAGGGGATTTTCAGGATGGCTTTTGTGGAAGAGAGGAGTGAGAAGCAGATACTGTGTTTAAATTGGATGAGACCCCGGTCTTCATTGATGGCTCCAGGTTAGAGTCAGGAACGGAATTGGTGTCCACTCAGAGATACTCGACATCGGTATGTCAGTAAGACTGCTGGACGAGTGTAAGGTGTTCCAGGTGGAGGTCTGTGCAATGTTGGCCGCAAAGGAGGTCCGGAGGATGGACCTCCACTTCAGGGCAATAAAGCGGCCTAAAAGGCTCTGAATTTGAGGACGGTGAGGTTGGAAGATGTATTATTTGAGGGCTTTGAATGGGCTACTGGCTCATGACATTGTATTCGCCTGGGTTCTCCGATTCGTCGGTTTTCTGGGAAATGAAAGGCGGAAGAGTGTTGCAGGAGGGGCTCCTTCATAACAAACCAATCTGTCGCCCATCTTGCATATGAGGCTTTCATTGAACTCCTGAGAATAGTAGAGGAGGTGGCCAGTGCAGAGGCGTTGGCGAGCTGGGAAATTGAAGATGGATGAGGAGTAGGAGAGGATGAAACACATGGCCTGCTCAAGCTCGAGTCTACAGGGGCACAAGTTTTCCATAATATGAATAACGCTAGGCGCATAAAATTAAGCACAAATATTTTTTATTAGCGAAAATCGGATGCGATTATAATGGGCTAAAGCTTCTAGGAGTCGCAATTCTTATCCGATTTAGAACATATCATTTTGGGATTATTGTCCATTAACTATGCCAAGTATGGTCTAAATCAGTTCATAACCTGTTGTAGCTGTCATATAAACCAACTACTGATTTGACCTCTTGAGCCTCTAGAGGGCGCAATTCTTATCCAATTTGGCAGAAATTTTAGCACACGTCGGTTTAGTGTGACAACGGTGCCAAGTATGGACTTAAACGATTCACGATATAAACTGAACTCCCAAATTGGCTTTCTGAGAATCTGGAGGGCGCGATTATTGCTCGATTAGCCTGAAATTTTAGAGTTGGTATTTTTCTATAACTTCTAACAGCCATGAGAATTACGGTTCATATGGGTCAATAACTTGATATATATTCGAAAAAGTCATTCAAAGAACTTGACAAATGCAATCCATGGTGGAGAGTATATAAGATTCGGCCGGCCGAACATAGCATGCTTTTACTTGTTAATATTTCGTCATCTCACTGTCTTCCCTTCGGCTCGGAGCAAGGGGCCGGCCCCAACTTCATCAACATATTTTTTCGCCTAGTCTTTTAATGGATCTGACTGGGCCGAACTTTGGATACCCACCACCTCGGGAATATATTTAAACCACCTTTCATTAAAATCCGCTGAAAATTGCATACCTTATGTCCCATAGGAGTTATATCAAAATATGTTCCAATTTGGACAAAATACTAATAAGTACAAGTTATTGTTCAATTGTGTATAACAGACTATTGGTCTTTTTAGTAGATATATCTAAAAATAAACCGATCTGAACTACATACGACATGGATGTCGAAAAGCCTAACATAAGTCACTGTGTAAAATTTCAGAAATATATGGAGGGGCTTAACTTAACTCTCTGTTCCAATTTTCGGCAACATCGGACAAAAAATGTGCCTTCTATTCGGCAAATTGAGAGATCGGTCTATATGGCAGTTATATCCAAATCTGGACCGATCTGAGTGAAATTGAAGAAGGATGTCGAAGGGCCTAACACAACTCACTGTCCCAAATTTCGGCGATATCGGACAATAAATACGATTTTTATGGCCCCAAAACCTAAAACCGAGAGATCGGTCTATATGGCAGCTATATCTAAATCTGAACCGATCTGTGCCACAATGCAGAAGTATGCCAAGGGGCTTAATTTAACTCACTGTCCCAAATTTCGGCGACATCGGACAATAAATGCACATTTTATGGTCCCAAAACCTAAAACCGAGAGATTGGTCTATATGGCAGCTATATCGAAATCTGGACTGATCTATGCCATATTGCAGAAGTATGTCAAGGGGCTTAATTCAACTCACTGTCCCAAATTTCGGCGACATCGGACAATAAATGAACATTTTATGGTCCCAAAACCTAAAACCGAGAGATTGGTCTATATGGCAGCTATATCGAAATCTGGACAGATCTGTGCCACATTGCATAAGTATTTCAAGGGGCTTAATTTAACTCACTGTCCCAAATTTTGGCGACATCGGATAATAAATGCGCATTTAATGGGCCCAAAACCTTAAATCGAGGGATCGGTCTATATGGCAGCTATAACCAAATCTGGATCGATCTAGACCAAATTAACGAAGGATGTCGAAGGGCCTAACATAACTCACTGTCCCGAATTTCAGCAAAATTGTATAATAAATGTGGCTTTTATGGGCCTAAGACCCTAAATCGGAGGATCGGTCTATATGGCAGCTATATCCAAATCTGGACCGATCTGGGCCAAATTGACGAAAAATGTCGTAGGGCCTAACATAACTTACTGTTTCAAATTTCAGCAAAATCGGACAATAAATGTGGCTTTTAAGGGCCGAAGACCCTAAATCGGCGGATCGGTCTATATGGCAGCTATATCGAAATCTGGACCGATCTGGGCCAAATTGACGAAGAATGTCGAGGGGCCTAACACAACTCACTGTCCCAAATTTCAGCAAAATTGGATAATAATTGTGGCTTTTAAGGGCCTAAGACTCTAAATCGGAGGATCGGTCTATATGGGGGCTATATCAAGATATAGTCCGATATAGCCCATCTTTGAACTTAACCTGCTTGTGGACAAAAATAAGAATCTGTGCAAAGTTTCAGCTCAATATCTCCATTTTTAAAGACGGTAGCGTGATTTCAACAGACAGACGGACGAACATGTCTAGATCGTCTTAGATTTTTACGCTGATCAAGAATATATATAATTTATAGGATCGGAAATGGATATTTCGATGTGTTGCAAATTGAATGACAAAATGAATATACCCCCATTCTTCGGTGATGGGTATAAAAATATGCTATTTGAGAAGGGGAATATTTGAAATTCAAATTGGTTAAATGATCTCAAGATCCTAGGTTCTTCCGATCTCCCGATTATACTTCTTGAGCCTATAGAAGGCGTAGATCTCATCTGATTTGGCTGAAATTTTGCTCAGAGACTATTTCTGTGACCTTAAAGGTAGATACCAAATATAGCTCGAATCAGTCCATTACCTGATATAGCTCTCATATAAACCGAACTCCCGATTTTACTTCCTGAGCCTTTAGAGGCCATAGTTCCTATCCGTTTTGGTGGAAATTTTACACAATGACATCTACTATGGTCTTCAACATCCAAGCCAAGTATGGCCCGAATCAGTTCATGACCAGATATAGCTCTAATAACAATTTCTATCCATTATTATCCTTTGGTTGCCCCTATAAAGAGATACCGGGCAAAGAACTTGTCAAATGCGATCCATTATGGAGGATATATAAGATTCAGTACGGCCGAACTTTGCTCGCTTTTACTTGTTTTATGTTAAAAATTACCACCTCACCCTTATAACATTTTAATGCCATTAGCTTTTCAACAGTCACATGAACATGCAAAATATCATAAGAGCTTAACAATTTATAGACACTTTACGAGAGGCTTTTAAGCCGTCCAAGGAAACATGAATCGAATGAAAAATGATTTAGAGAAAGCAAAAAAAATAAAACAAGTGCAAAAAAGCCATAATATCCTTACACCAACATTGTTTTTTCTTCTCTCTTTTTTTTTTGCTCCTTTGGCGTAAGTCGTTTTTTCGTCATTTGAAAGGAAATTGTTTTCTGCTTTGTCATTCCACTCGCAAAAATGTAACAAACAACAAACGGGCTCCTCTTAAAGTGTATTTTCCATGCCATTATTTGTTGTTGCTCTGGTCGTTTCTTGTTTTGCGTTCGTTGGCAACAGCAACAATTTATGTTGTTGTCGAAGCTATAGCCCCGCAGTTGGTTGTTGTTGGTGCTGTTGCTGTTGTTTTTATTGTCATTAGACCGCTTATAAAGCAGGAAATTAAATTGATTTTAATGTCCTTCTTTCGCTGGCTCTTACCAACCAACTCAAGCATTCTTATTTACAGAGAGTTGCCTTTGGCATAGCAGTGTAGTGCCCCATTACCCTGATTCTCAACCACTCCCTCTCCTTTGCCACCATTAGGCGTAATGGAAAATAATAAGAACATTAGCTCTTTTAAATATCATCATTAGCTTTAATAGGATTTCCTTCATTCCCAACACCAAAATTAAGAAAAATTCAATGAAATACGTGATAATTTTTTTTTTTTTGTTTTTTTTATATGGCCCCTACACAATGTTGGCCATGTTGATGTTGATGGAGATGACGTGGCTATGGCGATGACGCTGACGCTGACAAGCAGGATGGTGACATTTTTCTCGCTCCTCCTTTGACGTTCTAATGAAATTTGATAATAATGAATTGTTGACATTAAAATTTATGAGCGTTTTATTAGCAACACATTTCCGATGTAAGGTAATAAATAAGCCAAACCAACTGGAAACGGCTGGTTACCATCACAGTGCTTATTTTCGATTTTAATTTACATCAAAAGGTTTACGAGCGCCCACCACGTAGGTTGCTGTAAAGGCATTTCCTAGAAAGCCGATTTTCTTTGATTTCATTTGAAGTAAATAAGAATTCTCCTTTCGCATTCGTACTTGACAAAAGAACTTTGATAACAACCAAAAATTAGTTATGAAGTTAATATGAAAATAATGACGGCCTTATTCACAAAACTTTGTGAAGCCTTAAAATAGGTTTTAGTTGGCAATTTTATAAAGGAAATATGTCAAATAAACCCATTTCAAATCGACATTAATAATGCCATGAGTGTTTACAGGAAGAGATTTCATTCCATAAGAACAGCAAAAAAAAATACAACAAAAATATTATTTTGTAATACAACTGTTGCAGTGTCATTTCTAAGAAAACGGTGTAATACTAATGTACTTGAAATATTACTAATAGAAATTGTTGCCGCTTCTTGTTGCAGATTTTGATTTTAATTGTAATTTCAATTGATTTTATCCATATAAAAAAATGAAAATAAAAGATTATCAAGCCATATCCGTCCGTCCCTCTGCTATATCCCTTAAAAATAGTACACTGATAGAACAATTGATACCAACGGTATTGATAGCCAATCGGATGAGAAATGCGCCTTTTATGGGACCAAGACTTTAAATCGAGATATCGGTATATATGGCAGCTATATCCAAATCTGAACCGATCTGAGCCTAATTGAAGTAGGATGTCAAAGGGCCTAACACAACTTATAGTCCTAAATTTCAGCAAAATCGGATAATAAATGCGCCTTTTATGGCCCCAAAACCCTAAATCGAGATATCGGTATATATGGCAGCTATATCCAAATCTGGACCAATCTGAGCCAAATTGAAGAAGAATATCGAAAGGCCTAACACAACTCACAGACCCAAATTTTGGCGATATCGGATAATAAATACGCCTTTTATGGACCAAAAACCTTAAATCGAGATATCGGTATATATGGCAGCTATATCCAAATCTGAACCAATATGGGTCAAGTTGCAGAAAAAGGTCGAAGCGCCTAGCTTAACTCAATGTCCCAAATTTCAGCAAAATCGGATAATAAATGTGGTTTTAATGGGCCTACGACCCTAAATGGGTGGATCGGTCTATATGGCAGCTATATTCAAATCTGGACCGATCTGGGCCAAACTAAAGAAGGATATCGAAGGTTCTTACACAACTCACAGTCCCAAATTTCGGCAACATCGGACAATAAATGCTCTTTTTGTGCACCAAAAACCATGAATCTAGAGATCGGTCTATATGGCAGCTATATTAAAATCTGGACCGATCTGAGCCAAAATGAAGTCGGATGTCGAAGGGCCTAACACAACTCACTGTCCCAAATTTCAGCAAAATCGGATAATAAATGTAGCTTTTATGGGCCGAAAACCATAAATCGACGGATCCGTTTATATGGCAGCTATATCCAATTTTGAACCGATTTGGGCCTATTTGCAGAAAAATGTCGAAGGGCCTAACACAACTCACTGTCCCAAATTTCGGTTACCTCGGAGAATAAATGCACATTTTATGGATCCAAAACCTTAAATCTAGAGATCGGTCTATATGACAGCTATATCCAAATCTGCACGGATCATAGCCAAATTGAAGAAGGATATCGAAGGGCCTAACACAACTCACTGTCCCAAATTTCGGCAAAATCGGATAATAAATGTGGCTTTAATGGGCCTACGACCCTAACTGGGTGGATCGGTCTATATGGCAGCTATATCCAAATCTGGACCGATCTGAGCCAAATTGAAGAAAAATATCGAAGGGCCTAACAAATTTCGGCGACATCGGGCAATAAATGCACCTTTTCTGGGCCCAAAACCTTAAAACGAGAGATCGGTCTACATGGCAGCTATATTTAATTCTGGACCGATCTGAGCCAAATTTAAGAAGTATGTCGAAGTCCTTTTCACAACTCAATGTCACAAATTTCGGCGACATCGGGCAATAAATGTGCCTTTTATGGGCCCAAAACCATAAATCGAGAGATCGGTCTATATGGCAGCTATATCCAAATCTGGACCGATCTGGGCCAAATTGAAGAAGGAAGGAAAATCGTTCTGGGAGACTTTAATGCGAAGATAGGGAAGGAAGACATCTTTGGTCCAACATTCGGAAAGTTTAGCCTCCACGAGATAACGTCCGATATTGCATTGATGTTAATAGATTTTATCGCGTAGACAGCAGCACCATATTTCAACACAAAAAAACTTCACAAAGCAACATGGCTGTCACCCGATCGAAACACGAGGAACCAAATAGGATATGGAAAGAACACTTTCCCAGTTGCTAGTGTCCCTCCGATGGCGGCGAAGGATATACCGCACAACCAATCCCTGATAATTGTGTAGAACGTTAACCTCCTATTCAGAATGAAGTCCATGTAGCAGTGACCCTACTGCAGAACAACAACGCAGTAGGAGCCGTCGGGTTTCCCACTGAACTTAAGACTGGAGGCGACACGCTGATAAGACGTATGCATCCGCTAGTCTTCGCAATCTGGCTAGATGAACGAATAGCCTATGATTGGGCTTCAGCATACTATGTCCAGTACACAAGAAAGGAGACAAGACGGAATGAGCCAACTACGGAGCAATAAGTCTCCTCCCCATTGCATACAAGATACTCTCGAGCGTATTGTGTAAAAGATTAAAACCTAAAGTCAAGGAGATAATTGGGCCCTATGACTGCGGCGTTAGACTAGGTAAACCATAGAACAGATATTCACACTGCGCCAAATCCTGGAAAAGACCCAAGAAGGACAAATCAACACCAACCATCTCTTTGTTGATACCGCTAAGGTATTTCAAGCCATGCGAAAGGTATTTCTAGCCATGTCTGGGTTTGGTATCTCTGCAAAATTAATAAGACTCTGCTGATACACATTTCTAAGTAAGAATAGGAAAGCATCTATGCAAACCATTTGATACCAAATGCAGGTTAAGACAATGAGATAGCCTATCGTGTTAAGACAATGAGATAGCCTATCTCTTTAGTATCGTGCTGGAGAAGATCATACGAGATGCAGATGTGAATAGATATGGCACACTAATCGCAAGAGAACACATGCTACTCGAATTTGCCGAAGACATCGACATCATAGGTCGGTCACCGGAAGTAGCAACGGCAGCCTTTGAAAGAATCGAAAGAGAGTCAGTGAAAATGGATCTGGCAGTAAATGGAGATAAGACGAAATGAATGGTTTCAACTCCCAAAATGAAAGTTGGGAACCACAACTTTGAGATAGGTAGTAACTTTATCTACCACGGCATCGTCGCAACCGAAACGAATGGCACCAGTTTTGAGATAAAGCGAAGAATAATACTGGCAAACAGATGTTTCTTTGGAAACAAGGCCACTTCCAGAAAGACGAAGATCACACTGATACTACCCGTATTGTTATATGGTTCTGAGACATGGGTACTGGTGAAAGCAAACGAAGCAGTGCTTGGAGTGTTTGAGAGAAAGATCCTTCTCCAAAATTGCAGGCAAATCAAGTAATAATTGCACCCTCCAGAGGCTCAGAAAGTCAATATGGGAGATCGGTTTATATGACAGCTATATCAGGTTATAAATGGATTTAGATCATACTTAGCACAGTTGCTGAATGTCATCCCGAAACGACTGATCAACAAAATTGGGTAAGAATAGCGCCCTATAGAAGCTCAAGAAGTCGTATTGGAATGTCGGTTTATATGACGGTTTATGGACTGAATTAGACCATACTTGGCACAGTTGTTAGAAGGCACATGCAAAATTTCAGCCTAATTGTATTAGAATTGCGCTCTCTAGAAGCTTAAGAAGTCAAATCCGGTGATCGGTTTATATAGCAGCTATATCAGGTATTGAACCAATTTGAACCATACTCTGCACAATTATTGGAAGTGATATCAAAACACGACGCGCAAAATGTCAGCCAAATTGGATAATAATTGCGCCCTTTTGCATGAGGTGTTTTGTTATAACTTCTAACAATTGTGTCAAATATGGTTCAAATCGGTCCATAACCTGAAATAGCTGCCATATAAACCGATCCGGGATCTTGACTTCTTCAGCCTCAAGAAGGCGTAATTATTATCCGATTTGGTTGAAATTTTGTACAACGGCTTCTCCCATGACCTTCAATATACATGTCAAATATGGTCTGAATCGGTCTTCAGCCTGATACAGCTCCCCTTAAAACCAATCTCCCTATTTTATTTTTTGAGCCCCTAAAAGGCCCCATTCTTATTCGATTTCGCTGAAATTTTACACTACACTTCTTGTCTGTAACACTCGATTTAATTAGCATAGCAATTTTTTTCTTTTACCCTTTGTTTGTCTAAAAGGAGATACCGCGCATAGAACTCGACAAACGCGATCAATGGTGGACGGTATATACGATTCGGCCCGACTGAACTTAGCACGCTTTTACTTCTTTTTTTCTCATTCTCTATTGAATGCCAATTGTTGCCTCTTCAAAATAAATTCCACTACAAATTATCTTAGTGAAGATTTGTCTCATGGCTCATTAATCCAATTAAGAAAATGATACAGAAATAACATCAACTAAATACAACTAGCTGATGCAGTACACTTTTAATTAGGCCATATCAAAAATTCATTTCATTTTGGCAATAGCATTATTGCCAAAACTCATTTTGTCTACATAGTTGTATATCCAAAATACCGCCATCGTTGCACGGCTGTCAGACGTTCTAACCAAACCATAATGCGATACCTATGGCGCTAGTCTCACAGCAGCAGCAGCAGCAGAGTAAAAGAACGATATGAAAATTTCACTTTGATTTGATACCCTTTTTGCAATTTTAATTTGCCAAAGGCAATACAATTCACAATGCGTGTGATGTATGCGATTGAAATGAAATTTGCAAAAATCACATTAAGCCATGCTACACGACGCCGATGATACTATTGGCTGGTGTACATATATAAAGGTAACGGTGGAAGGCAAATATAGGCTAAGGCAAGTGAAATGAAACAAGCAAATGATCATAATTTTAAGTCATAATGTGCAGGGTGTCAAGTGGTCGGCTAAGTCTATGACAATGAACCGTTTAATGGCAAAAATATTTTTTATAATTATGTATCCTCCATCATAGGAGGACGAATGACGAAATTAGTATACCCCTTGTACTAATTTCGTCATTCTGTTTGAAATACATTGAAAAATTTATCGAAATATATTCTTGATCGTCTTGACAATCTGAGTCGATCTGGTCGATGTCCGTCCGTCTGACGATAGCGGTCAAACGAAAAAGTTATCCGATTAAAATTTTGCCCAGAGACTTCTTATCGCTGTGGGTCGTTGGGAATTGCAAATTCGTCATATCAGTTCAGATTTGAATGCTGCTTCTATATAAACCGATCTCCCGATTTGACTGCTTGAGCCCCTGGTAGCCGAAATTTTTTTATGAATTCCAACAACTGTGCCAATTATCATCCACATCGGTCTATAACCTGATCAATCCCATGGCAGCCAGTTGTACGCACCGCATTGACCCGATGGTATCCTTTATCGTCAAAGGCTGCCGCCTCAGTGTACCTGTTCGGCATTTTTGGTCATGTGTGAGGCACATCCCGGAGTGCCTTCTCCGCACGCTTCTGGTCCGTGCCGGGGTTGAAAAGAACCCCGGACCCTGGTTCTGTTCGGTTTGCCAGAACCGCCTCCATTATCGGTGAGGTGTAACCGGTGCATGGAGTGTGAACATTTTCGAGCATTTGGGGTGCAGACAAAGAAACCTTGTTGACCACGTAAAAAGCAAAGCAATTGGCCGGTGTGTGGTAAGTTATGCAGCGCCAGTGTGGTCTCGTCAGCTCAGTGACACACAGCGGAACAATATTCAGATCTCTCAGAATACAGCCTTCCGAACTGCGAAGGGCTGTCTGCTCAGTTCTCATGTGGACCACCTCCATCAGGAGACAAAGATCGTACCAGTGCGAAGACATAACTACATGCTGTCTAAGCAATACCTTTTGGGCTGTTATCGCAGAGACCATCCAAATTACCATCTTGATATCCACCGCAGAGAAGCCTTAAGGTAGACTTACATGATCTAGAGCGTGAGGTTCAGCGCCACAAGAAAGAACCTCTAGATCAAGCGGCATATCAAGCGGGTCTAAACAACATTCATGCAGACACGGTAGCAGACGCGGTGAATTGCTGCCGGGTGAATGTAGTCCTTGGAGAATGACCGCTTACTATTGCACCTGAAGAGATTGACCTCTCCCGGTAACCTAGAGTGGTTCTGGCTCAATTACGTTCCAGCAGATGCAGCCGCCTCAACTCCTACAGAGCAATGATTGATGCCGACGTGCACGATGTTTATCCCGATTGTGACCATGGACCACACGACACATGTCACCTGTTTAACTGCCCAGCTAGACCTAATCGACTCAGACCCATATCCCTGTGTACGCACCCCATCTTAGTCGCAGAGTTCCTAGAGGTGGACATTCAACAGAAACAAGCAGACGAAAGATAGAACAGAACAAACTGCTACAACAACAAAAATCTGATATAGCCGATCTTCGAATTTTACGTTTAAAGCCCCTGAAAGGTGCAATTTTAACGATTTGACTAAAATTTTACATGTAGTAGTCGGTCCTAATCGGTTTCCAACCTGATAAAGCTCCTTTATGAACCGATCTCTCGATTATCCTTGTACGGTTTTTAAAAGCTTTATTTATTACCTGGTTTGTTTGGTTCCCAAGATTCGGCCCGGCCTGACTTAGCCCGTTTTTACTTGTTTTACTCCCCACCATAGGGTAGGGGTAGACTTATATCGTCATTTTGCCAATATTGATTTAAGTCCCAGCAAAGTATATGTTTTCTTGATCCTTTTGACATTCCAAATCGATTTAGCCATTTGCATCCATCCATCTGTCACGCAAACTTTCGAAGAGGTAAAGCTAGGCGCTTAAAATTCGGCATAAATACTTCCGATTATTGTAGGTCAGTTGGGATTGTTAATGGACCATATTGGTCAATGTTTTGATATAGTTGCCATATAAGCCGATCTTAAATCTTGAGTTCTTGGGGCGCAATTGCAAATGCAAATTTTTCAAATTTTGCCAATGAATAAGTATGGTCCCTATATATCTGTAGAGGTATCCCGTAGATATTTGAAAAAGTCGTACAAAGAACATGCCAAATGCGATTCATGGCGAAGAATATATAAATTTCGCTCCGATCAAACTTAAATCGATTTTACTTGTTACTTTTTATTTGACAACAATATATCTCAACAGAAACTTTGATTCAAATTTGTATCGCTTATAATGGCTTTGTTCGATTGGCGTCACAAATCACATTCCCAACTCTATATTTGCCTGCATGAAAATCTCTCATTGTTAGCGATGCTTTTGTATAACCATAATAACGAAATCAAATTCATGTCGGATTGTATTTCATGGATCACATATTGAGTGTGTTAGGAAAAGGTTAACTCACAAAATAAAAGACTAAAATTGTTTTGCTAACGAAATGCCAAAGGGAAGATGCCGTGCAAAAAGACTTTATACCCAAATGGTGGGAGGCATAGAAGTAAAGTTAAAACCCTAACAGAAAATACTAAATTTACAAAAGAAAACATACATGAATACAATAAGTTTTGGTTACTAAAGGGTGATTTTTTTGAGGTTAGGATTTTCATGCATTAGTATTTGACAGATCACGTGGGATTTCAGACATGGTGTCAAAGAGAAAGATGCTCAGTATGCTTTGACATTTCATCATGAATAGACTTACTAACGAGCAACGCTTGCAAATCATTGAATTTTATTACCAAAATCAGTGTTCGGTTCGAAATGTGTTCAAATTTTGACAAATTTTGTTCAGCGATGAGGCTCATTTCTGGTTGAATGGCTACGTAAATAAGCAAAATTGCCGCATTTGAAGTGAAGAGCAACCAGAAGCCGTTCAAGAACTGCCCATGCATCCCGAAAAATGCACTGTTTGGTGTGGTTTGTACGCTGGTGGAATCATTGGACCGTATTTTTTCAAAGATGCTGTTGGACGCAACGTTACGGTGAATGAACACATTTCGAACCGAACACTGATTTTGGTAATAAAATTCAATGATTTGCAAGCGTTGCTCGTTAGTAAGTCTATTCATGATGAAATGTCAAGGCATACTGAGCATCTTTCTCTTTGACACCATGTCTGAAATCCCACGTGATCTGTCAAATACTAATGCATGAAAATCCTAACCTCAAAAAAATCACCCTTTAGTTGGTATTTTAAAACATAAAATTAAAAAAAAAATATATTGGAAAACGATCTTGGCCATAAAGAACCGATTTTTGCACACTCAATGTTATTAATTTTTAATGCCCCATTGGTCAGCCCCAAAAATTCGACCAAATTCAATGTTCATTTGTCAGACCAATTGAAATAGAAACAAGTAAAAAGGCGCTGAACTTTGGACACCCACCACCCCGGTATATATGTAAACCCCCCTTCGTCCGGTGAATATTTTCAGATAAAAATCTGCTTTTATGGGATTAAGACCCTAAGTTGGAAGATCGGTCTATACGACAGCTATATCGATATAGTCTGACCCATATTTGGGGCGGATGTCGGAAGGCTTAAAACAACTCACTTTTTCAAATTTCAGCGAAATCGGATGAAAAACAAAGCTTTTATGGGTTTCAGACCCTTTATCGGGAGATCGGTCTAAATGCCAGCTATCTTCTTCTTCTTATATATAAAAATCAATTTGTGTGTGTTTGTAGGTCTGTTTGTTTGTTTGTATGTTTGTGTGTTCTTTATAGACTTAGAAACGGCTGAATCGATTTTCTTGAAATTTTCACAGATGCTGCATAATGACCCCGTGGTACTACATTTTTTGATATCTGAAGGGGGGGCGGACCCTCCCCCTTACCCTAATTTTCAGAAACGCCAGATGTTGGAGATGGGTGGTGCGATTTAAGCGAAATTTTGTGCGATCCTTTTAGTAAACCACAAAAAAAAAATTTGGTATCAAAATTTCGGAAGGGGTACCTAGGGGGGCTACCCCACCCTAAAACCAACCAAACATATATTTAGGCCAATCACGACAATATGGGACTCAAATGGAAGGTATTTAGCATAAGAAAACGTATCTGATATCCAATTGTCGGACCAAGTGCTAGGGGGACCACCCCTACACACCCCTAAATCGGACATATTTACCGGTCATGGCAATATGGGACTCAAATGAAAGGTACTTGCGAGTAGAATACGAATCTGATGTGGGACCACCCCTTCCCCAAAACACCCCCCATACAGGACTTATTTACTGGCCATGGGAATATGGGGCTTTACTAAAACGTATTTGAATGTAGAATACAAATCTGATATCCAAGTATGAGACCAAGTGTTTGGGGGCCGCCTCTTACCAAAAACATCACCCAAAGGGTACAAACTTACGACCATTGCAATATAGGGCTCAAATGAAAGCTGTTTGGGAGTAAAGCACGAATTTGATATTAATATTCGGGAAAAGTGTCTATGGGGCCACCCCACCCCCACAACACCACCCAAATAGTAAGTATTTTCGGACAATTGCAATATGAGGCCCACATTAGAGGGGGTTTAAAGTGGAACAGGAAGCCGATATATATTTTCAAAGCCAACTCACTGAGTGGCCGCCCATTCCCCAAAACAATACAGGCCGGTCATGTTTGCCGACTATGGAAATATGGGGGTCAAATTAAAGGTATTTGGGAGTAGACCACGAAGTATTGGGTTGCCCAAAAAGTAATTGCGGATTTTTCATATAGTCGGTGTTGACAAATTTTTTCACAGCTTGTGACTCTGTAATTGCATTCCTTCTGTTGTCAGTTATCAGCTGTTACTTTTAGCTTGCTTTAGAAAAAAAGTGTAAAAAAAGTATATTTGATTAAAGTTCATTCTAAGTTTTATTAAAAATGCATTTACTTTCTTTTAAAAAACCGCAATTACGCAACCCAATAGTACGAATTTGCTCACCAAGACAATTTGGGTCTTAAAGAGAGTGGAACTAAATATATATAGTTTTTAGGGTCAATACCCCAAACCGGACATATTTGCTGACTTTTGCAATAAGGAGTTTAAATGAGATTAGAAAACGAATTTGATATCCAGTTTTGAGGCCAATGGCAATATGGAGTTCAAATAAATGATATATATGAGAATAGAGCACGTTGCCGATATATTTTCCGGGCTTAGTGTTTGGGGGACCACCCCAATCTCCAAAGCACCCCTAAATCGGGCATATTTACCGACCATGTCAATGTGGAGCTTAAATGAACCCATTTTCGGGACCAATTTTCTGGAGATCTACTCCTTTTCCAAAATACCCCACAAACAGCAATTTATTAGTGACCATCGCAATATGGGGCTCAAATTAAGGTATTTGGGAGTAGAATACGCATGTAGGATCATGTATTTAGGGCATTACCCCTTTCCCAAAACACCCCCAAAGGGAAACAATTTTTCGACCATGCCAATATGTGGCTCAAATAAAAGGTATTTGAGATAAGAAAACGAATTTGATAATCTATTTTGGGGCCATGTGTTTGGGGGACGCCTCATCCTGTAAACTTCTCCTAAGCCAATGGCAATATGGGGTTTAAATAAATGGAATTTGAGAGAAGAGCATGATGCAGATATTTTTTTAGGGCCAGGTATCTGGGGGACCACCTCTCCCACGAAAAAACCATTAAATCAGACATCATGGGAATATCGGGCTGAAATGAATTAATTGTCGAAAATAAATATACCAGGAAACTTTTGTTCCATATAAAGTAAAAGAAGGCGCAGCGGAGCGGGCCCGGGTCAGCTAGTATCCAAATAAAGTCCTATCCGAACCATATTTGGTCTGGAAACTAAACTCCTCACTGGTTAACATTTTCACCAAAATCGGATAAAAAATTAAGCATTTATGGGCATTAGACCCTTTATCCCCAGATCGGTCTATATAGTAGCCATATTCAAATATGGTCCGATTTGGCCCGTTCAAGAACTTAACCAGCGTGCATCAAAAAGACGTCTCTGTGCCAAATTTCAGCTAAATATCTCATTTTTTAAAGGCAGTAGAGTGATTACAACAGACAGACAGACACGGACATCTTTAAATTGACTTAGAATTTTACGACGATCCGAAATATGTATACTTTGTAGGGTCGAAAATTGATATTTCGATGTGTTGCAAACGGAATGACTAAATGAATATACCCCCTAACCTACGGTGATGGGTATAAAATGTAAAGCAAATCAAACTCGCCCATGAACATTACATAAGGAACAGGGGCAACTTCTCACATATCAATGAGTGCTGTCCGATTGAAGTTTCAGCCCAATGATAAGGGGCCTCCTTTATATAGCCGAGTCCGAACGGCTTGCCACAGAGTAACACCTCTTTGAGGAGAAGTTTTAACATAGCAAAGTACTTTACAAATGTCTCCAGCAATAGGAGGAGATAACCACCGCTGAAAAACTTTGCTGATGTTATCACCAGAATTCGAACCCAGGCGTTCAGCGTCAAAGGCGGACATGGTAACCTCTGCGCTAAGGTGGACTCCGTACTTCAAAGACAAAATTCAATTGATAAAAAAAAGTTATAATATTTATATTTATACACTGATTTTATTTTAGTAAAAATGTGACTTTCAGGAAAAATCCTTAGATTCTGTTTTTTCCCCTTCTATACAACTATTCAATGAAGCAAACCACTATTATGAGAATCTGAATCAATCAAACTATATTTTTCATGCTTGCTTTCCCATATCAATGCAAATTAAATTGAAACTATCGGTATATCGCACACACACACACACACACATGTGAATATTCAAAATATTTAAATCCAATGTAAACGGTAACGAAATGGTGTCGAAAGAAAGGACAAAGCTAAACACAACCCATTTGCCTTTTACAAAAAGCTATGAATGTATGTATGTGTGAGAATGGTTGACTGTATGTGTATGTATGCAAAAGTGCCACGCAGAAGGCAAAAAACATGAAATATTCAATTTTGCAACAAATGTTAGGGATAATGTTTTAGCCCGATGGCGTCAATGTGCAGTTATACTACGTATAACGGTGCCAGTTTCTATTGGAATTGATTTTTTGTTTTTCTTTTTTTATAGCTGTCATTGCTGTAGTTGTCGACACAAGCAGCATAGCAGGCAAGATTGGTGGTGGTTTGTGTGAAAATAAATGCCAAAAAACACGTGTACACAACATGTATGAGCAAAGGCATATCAATGGACAAACCCATTTCCTAACCATAAACACTCACACACACACACATAGAAGCTTGAATATCAATCTACGCAGATACTAAACTTCAATTACCACTAGAAATGGCAGAAAGCGAAAGGAAATGTTGCCAACAGCATGAGTACGATCAACATTACCATCAGCAGAGAATGGTTGAAATTGTGGCATGCATCATGAGGCAACAATATTCATGTTCATTGCAAACATTTTTGATCGAC
Source organism: Stomoxys calcitrans (assembly GCF_963082655.1). Taxonomy (NCBI): domain Eukaryota; kingdom Metazoa; phylum Arthropoda; class Insecta; order Diptera; family Muscidae; genus Stomoxys; species Stomoxys calcitrans. The sequence goes on along the minus strand of NC_081553.1, from coordinate 74,032,295 downwards.
AAACAAACTACAGTGAATCTTCTAGATGAAGGGGGACCTGGTTGAAGAGTCGTAGACGATTCCCCAGTTGTGGAATTGTGTCCTCAAGACGACTCTTCTGGAAGAGTGTTCCGCGAATCTTCCTTATGAGTTGCTGCAGAGTATGTTGGAAGAGTCTTGGCCGATTTGAAAATTGCGACCCTGTGGACGAGAAACTAGTTAATGTTTTGGAAAATGTATAAACACTCTTCTAGAAGAGTTGCGCATTAATCGCCTGAACGAGTGAAAAATAAGTGTTTTGGAATATTTATAAAATAGAGTTCTAAAAGTGTTCGCGTTATTGGAAGATCTTAAAATGCATATCAAAATGAGTTGATCATCGTTTTACTCGTCATATTTTTGTTTTACTCGTCATATTCGTCATACTAAGTACCAATCGCCATATAAACCAAGTGAGAATTCTTTTTGGTGTTGTGGAAGTTGTCCGCATAAAACAAAACATAGGCTAGGGCGATTTATAAAAAAATCTTCTGGACGATTATAACCCAGAAGAGTGTTTCAAGAGTCATACGGATGAGTATAAAGCAATGGGTTGTAAGAGAATCATCGCGAAGAGTTGCTAAGACTTCCGCACACGCAATCGATCGTCCAATGATAACCCAGAAGAGTGTTTCACGACTCATACAGACGATTATAACGCAATGTGTTCTGTAATAATCGTCGCGAAGAGTTGCTAAAACGTTCGCACAACAACAACAAATCTTCTGGACGATTGTAACGCAATGGGTTGTGTAATAATCGTCGCCAAGAATTGCTAAAACTTGCGCGCACGCAATCGATTGTCTAATGATAACCCAGAAGAGTGTTTCACGAGTCATACGGACGATTATTACGCAATGGGTTGTAAGAAAATAATTCCGAAGAGTTGCTATTGGGTTGCCCAAAAAGTTATTGCGGATTTTTTAAAAGAAAGTAAATGCATTTTTAATAAAACTTAGAATGAACTTTAATCAAATATACTTTTTTAAACTTTTTTTCTAAACCAAGCTTAAAGTAACAGCTGATAACTAACAGAAGAAAGAATGCAATTACAGAGTCACAAGCTGTGAAAAAATTTGTCAACGCCGACTATATGAAAAATCCGCAATTACTTTTTGGGCAACCCAATAAAACTTTCGTACACGCAATGGATTGTCCAATGATTCCTCAGAAGAGTGTTTCACGACTCATACGGATGATTATAACGCAATGGGTTGTAAGAGAATCGTCAGGAAGAGTTGCTATAACATCCGCACAAGCAATGGATTGCCCAATTCGAAACTCATTCGGAAAAAAAATTATGTAAACTTTTTCCATATTTTTTTTTTTCATCGCGGACACGAATTGTTTTCCAAAATTTTGAAAAATGTTTGTAGGGTTATGCATAACATAAAGAGATATGAATATATCTATGGCAAACCAAACACATACGCAACTACAACTAGGTGTATGTGTAACTTTATGCAGATTTCTGTATATTAGAGTATAACGTTAAGGTGTTTAGTACTTTGGATGAGTAAAAGGGACAAAGTGTTAAATATTTGGTACATTCTAATGTAGGGACATTTAGAACACATGTACCTTAATGTAAGGGATAAGTAAGAGGCTTGTATGTCAAAATGAATTTGAATCTATGGGTTTAGCAAAAGGCGTAGAAATGTTAATACTCATGGAAAAGTCAACAAATCTTGACAAAATTTTCTGTGAAAAGTAAAGAAATTAACAAATCGTAACAAAATTTGGTACAGAAATTGATCACCTTTATTTTGATGCATGAAAATCGCAAAGTAAAAGCGTCGATAATTTAACCATCCATCATGGATAAATTAACCATCCACTTTTATAACAACTCCACTAACATATTCTTAGTAATGAGCAAATGGGGGTTGGTCTGGATCATATTTGATTCAAGACCCAAGAACTCTTAAACAAATCACAGTTTCAGCGAAATCGGGCAACACATCCACTTTTTATGGGATTTAGATCCTAAATTAGAAGATCGGTCTTATTGGCAGCCATATCTAAATATAGTCTGATATGGAACATATGCTGGTCAAATGACGGGAAGCTTAATGCAAGTCACTGTGTCGAATTCCAGGAAATTTGGTAATAAATGCAGCTTTATGGGTTTAAGACTTTTATTTGGCAGATCGGTCTATATGGCCGATCTGAACCATATTTGAGTCGGATGTCGGGAGGCTTAAAACAACTCACTTTTTCAAATTTTAGCGAAATTGGATCAATTCGAGACAAGCTTAAAGATCCAAAATTTCTTGCAATGGAAAAGTAAAGACAGAGATCACAACACACCAACCACTTTGGGACGCGTTTCGTCCTTACTTAGGAAACTTATTCAACCACATTAGATGTGAGCGTTTGATGGGCTATACATTATTAGGTTGTACTCTTCTACAACACTAACCAAGTTTAAAACCTATCACAATACCTCTTCTTTTCCACTGTGTGTGCTTTCGTTGTAATGATAGATTTCTTGTTCATACAACTACAATGATGATGTGGGTTATAACACAACAAAATGTTTAAAATTTTGAGCACATCGGATAATAAAGGGTGATTCTTTAGCTATAATCTTTTCGGCAACACTAGTTTAAACAGCTCACGCACGTTCGGTCTATAATTTAACCATGAATCGTCTTACAAACAACCCTTGTAAGACAAACAACCCTATACTGAATTTTATTATCAAAAGCAGAGCACGCCGTTAACAAAGTTCATCGCGCGCTTCTTCCATTTTACCACTATGCTCAATTTTGGCTCAATGGGTACGTAAATAGGCAGAATTGTCGTTTTTAAAGTGAAGACCATCCAGAAGCATTGCAAAAGCTAACAATACATCCGGAAAAAGTCACAGTTTGGTGCGGCTTATGGGCTGATGACATCATTGGACCGTACTTCTTCAAAGATGATGCGAATCGTAACGTAACTGTGAATGGCGAACACTATCGTGAGATGATATCCATATTTTTTTGCCCAAAATCCAAGAGCTTGACTGGCATGACATTTGATTTAAACACGGTGCCACATGCCACACAGGACGCGTAATAATGGAGTTATTGAGAGATGAGTTTAGTGAACATTTAATTTCACCATCGGGACCAGTCAATTGGCCGCCTAGATCGTGCTATTTAACGCCTTTAGACTATTTTTTTAAGGGATTATGTTAAATATCATGTCTATACAGACAAGTTCGCTTCAATTGACGCATTGGAAGACAACATTGATGGATTTATTTAAGAGATACCGGCCGAAATGTTTAAAAGATTATGCCAAAATTGGACTAAGGCGCAGTGACGGTCAAGATTTGCAGACATAATCTTGAAGAAATTAAATTATATGGACCGTACTATCGATTCAAATAAAGATTTCTTGCAATTTTGTGTGTTTTTTCATCTTTCCTATAGCTCTTAAAAAACGACACTTTATATATTCTGGCTCGTCTCGACATTGTGAGTCGATCTAGCCATGTCCGTCCGTCAGTTTGTAGATACCACGATAGCCGTCGAACGCGTAAAGCTATTTGCTTGGAATTTTGCACAGATACTTTTTTTGATGTAAGTCGTTGGGGATTGCAAATGGGCCATATTGGTTCAGATTTGGATACAGCTCCCATATAAACCGATCCCCCGATATGACTTCTTGAGCCCCTATAAGCCTTCTAAATCTTCATCCGATTTGGGTGAAATATGGAACAAACACTTAAGTTACGACTTCCAACATCCATGCCAAGTATGATCACAATCAACTGTTGTTCGTACACTAAGAATTTCGTGATTTAAACTACTCAAGGGTACGAGGAATGGGAGAATGGGAGCCAGCCATGAAATAATAAAGTCTCATTACTGGCTGACTTTCCTGTATATGATGGCACACGATTCACAGATGCCGCCTTCAAACCTCATGTTGGTGGTTGTAGCTGCTTCTGTAGGGAAAAGAGCCTCATTATAGGAAGTGATGCTAATGTACATCACCAGATATGGGGAAGTTCAGATGTCAACGAAAGGGGTGAGCTGCTTATCAAATATGTTATAAGCTGCAATCTGGCGTTTTGTAATAAAGGGGATAAACCGGCAAGAGGTACTAGGTGTTACCTTGGCATCGAAAGATATAAGCGCAAGGATATGCGACTGGGAAGTGTTGGATGACCACAGCTTCTTGGATCATCGTTATATTAGTTTCAGCCTTAGAGAAAATACTGCAGAAGTGGTCCCTGGGCTAAACAGAGGAAAGGCGGCCTGGGATAAATTTCGGCACAAATTCTGCACGCCTATCCCTTCTAGACCAGAAAAGGAAGTGGCAACTACGAAGCATATAGACATAATGGTCAAGCGGATCACGAAGACCCTTAATGACTCACTTGTGTCAGCATGCCCTAGTGCCAAGCCAAGGGGCAAACAGCGACCTCCATGGTGGACCCCAGAGCTGGTTGGTCTAAGGCAGGACTGCAGAAAACTCTTCAACAGAGCGAAAGCCAAAAGAGCACCACGCAATTGGGACATCTATAAGGCTGAGCTAACAAAATATAAGGGCGAGCTCAGAAAGTTTCGGAAGAAATATAGGGTAGAATTTTGCAGCTCCGTGGAGGATGCATCAGAGGCCTCTAGGCTAAGGAAGATTCGGTCCTCGAGACCTATTACGGTGGGGTACATTCAGAAGTCGAAGAATGTATGGACAATGTCTAATGAGGAAACACTAGAGCTACTGGTATGTATTCGTCGAAGGCAATTAGGGAAATTGTGTCTGAGCCGATTTATTAACAACATATTTACTAAAAGATGCATTACGGCAGGCTTGGGATCGGCGGATCTAAAAATATGGGTCAGTAGAGGAACACCTCAAGGAGGTGTACTGTCTCCTCTAATTTGGAATATAGCCATTAACATTATATTATTGTCTCTGGAATGCTGATGACGTGGCAACTACGGTTAGGGGAAAGTTTCCCAGCACTCTACGAGATATACTTCAGGAAGCTCTACGTGCACCAGCGAAGCGGGCTACCGAAAGCGGTTTAGGTATAACTCCGTGCAAGACAGAAGTAGTTCTTTTCAGCAGGATATACAACTGAACTATAGTGGCACCTGTCTCCTTCGGTGGAGAGAATGTTCCATTTATAGAATACGAAAAATACATCAAACCCAACATTTTGGAAAGGAAAAGAAAGGCTACTTTTGCCCAATACACCTGCAAGAGAACCATGGGCAAAAGTTGGGGGTTTAGATCGCGCATCATGCGTTGCGTATATACTGCAGTTGTCAGACATAAAATGCTATATGGTGTTATGATATGGTGGACGGCGCTTCTAAAGTCCACCTACTGCTCAATACTTAACCGGACCCAAAGAATGGTATGTTTGTACATCTCAGCCGCACTGAGGGCGACACCATCTGCATCTTATGCCTCTGGACATTCTGGCTAGACAAGTTACAGCGACCACTGTCGTGAGGTTAAGAGAGTCTTATTTTTGGTCATGTGGCGGCTACGGACACTGTTTTATCCTTGATACAATTTCCGATGTTTCAGGCAGTGTGGACTACACCCTACCTAAGCCACCTTTTGTACCACTATTCCTGATAGACCCGATTGGAAATACGATTTCCCAGGTATTAGAAGTTACATAGACTTCTATACGGATGGTTCCAAACTAGACAACCAGGTGAGCTTTTGGGTGTACTCAAAATATCTAGAATTGATCATATCGAAAAGGTTACCCGACCACTGCAGTGTGTATCAAGCGGAGATCTTAGCAATTAAGGAAGTGGTGGAATGGCGAAGATGAAGACGACGATTGGCACAAATATCTTCTCAAACGGGCAGTAGCCATCCACCTGTTCTGGGTGCCGGGCCACAGAACATGCAAGACTAGGTACTTCCCTACACATTCCAAGGATACTGGAATCTGTGGGTATGCCTATAGCGCCATGAAAGCTAAGTTTTCAGGAGCAGGCCCGAAGGACAACAAATGATAGATGGTTACAAAGAGAGGGTTGTGAGCATTCCAAAACTATGTGGCCTAATCTAAACTTGAAGAGGTCTACCGATTTACTGTCACTGACTAGAAGAGACGTCTCAGTCATTGTGTTCGTCATGACAGGTCACTGTCTAATCTTCCCTGCACATTCCAAGGATGCTGGAATCTGTGGGTATACCTCTGGCGACATGTAAGCTAAGTTTTCAGGACCAGGCCCGAAGGACGACAAATGATAGGTGGTTACAAAGAGGGGCTGTGAACATTCCAAAACTATATGGCCTAATCTGAACTCGAAGAAGACTACTGCTTTGTTGTCACTGGCTGGAACAGACATCTCTGTCATTGTGTCCGTCATGACAGGTCACTGTCTAATCGGAAAATATGCTGACATTTGAGGGCATCGAAGAGGAAGAGACTAGAACACTTTTAGTGTGTGTTTCCCCCACTAGCAGTCAGAAGGTATTCTACTTTAGGTTTTCAGTTCTTTGAGAACCTGTTTGATTTAGCGGATGTGAACATTCGCAAGTTTATGAGCATTTTAAAGCTATCTGGATGGTTCAACGATAGGAACTAGAAGGTGTCTTTCTTTTTCCGTTCATATGGTATCACAAAGGATGAAAACGTCTAAGTGAGTATGTTGGCAGACTGCCATTTAAACCTAACATAACCTTACCATGATCCGGTTCGGTCTTTAAACAGATATAGCCCACATATAAATCTATCCATGGAGTTGATTTCTTGAGCCCTTAGAAGCCTAAATATTCAACTGATTTGGTTGAAAGACGTTAATTTGGCTCTCTTAGAGTACGGTCGTGTTCAAAATAGCTCCAAATAAATATTAATTAAACTGATTGTTTTATTATATAAATTCCACTTGTTTGTGTTTATTTATTAATAAAAATTACTGTTGTGCAGTGTATACTAGATATTGTTGGAATATTCATCTGGTTTGTGAACAAAACAAAAAACAAAAACGAAAGAAATTTTAACCAAGCAAAGTAAAACAGATAAAAGCTAAATACCATACAACAACAACAAGGTAATAGAAATATTGATCATGTCTGAAATGCCACTCATAACCATTACAACTGAAAACAACAACAACGCATCTCCTCAAGAGATGTTGTTGATGGCGCCAAAAAGAATGAGAGAGGGAGTAAGCATAAGTGAGGGTAACCTCAACAAAACTCCGCGACTCTCCCAATACGATTCCCCTCAGCGCATAATTCATCTGATTGACAAGAGATTTGAGAAACAAACAGAGCTTCTTAAATCTTTGTTAAAAGAGAGTGAATCTCGTCTCTTAAGTGTCATTGATAAGAGTATGGTTGACATAAAAGAAGAGATTGGCAAACTGAATGAAAAATATGTCAAACTGGATGACAGGGTTCAAAAGCTTGAGACACTGGCGGATAAAATTGAACATAAGCAAAGTGAAATTACTGATCTGCGTAATGAGATGTATGCAATGAAGGCTAATCAGCAAAAATTTGAGAATCAACAGGTAGCGTGCGACCTGCGGATAAATGGTATACCGTATGATAACGGTGAAAACCTTTATCAAATTTTTGCAAATATATGTGATACAATAAATATTTCTATTCCTACGATAAAGGCGATGTATCGTATGAATAATATTCGTAACCAAAATAGTGCGGCAGATCCTGTGATTATTGTGAATCTAACTACTCCGTCTGACAAAAATTTTGTCCTGAAAAACATTGCACGTTTTAGAAAATCGAATAATTCGAAACTGATTTTAACTCATGCCGGTTTTGATTCAAATAAACCATTTTATGTAAATGAAAATCTTACGAGTCACAACTACAAGATTTTTCAAAATGCATTGAAATTGAAACGACAGAAGCACTTGGAGTCCGTTTTTTCACTTCGTGGATTTGTTTATGTTAAACGTACTGGAACAGATCCTCCTACTCTAATAGAGAATAACGAGCAGTTAACACAACTTTTTCGAGAAACACCAGATCGCACCATCAACGATAACTGAAATGAATCTTGCAATATCTTATAATAAGTCCCAATTAGTTTTGTTAATTTTATGTTTCTTCTTGTTATTAAGAATTTTTTATTATACTCAAAAATTTTATATGTGTTGTACAACTATATTTATTAATGCTAACTTTAATAGAGCTCATAACTACGAAGAACAAATATATACATTACCAGCATTGCTTATCCAATTGACTTGTGATGCCAAGTAATACTGCTTATGGTTCCAGAGATAATCTAAACTGTATGATTAGAATTCTTAAAAACCAGAAATCAGGATTAACGATTGTCCACATCAATGCCCAAAGTCTAAATAATAAATTAGATGAACTTCGTGATATATTTGTTAACTCTGATATAGATATAATATGTATATCCGAAACCTGGTTCCATCCTGAAATATCTGACAATTTGTACTCTTTACCGGGATATAAAGTTTTGAGAGCTGATAGGCACTCCCATGCTGGTGGAGTTGCAATATATTTAAAAAACTGTATCCACGGTACTATAAAACTGAAGTCTGAGCAAGGCAACTGTATTGAATACCTCTTTGTTGAAATAACTGGCATTTCTAACTCGTCAATGCTTATTGGATGTGTATATAGGCCCAACAGCAGCACACCGTTTGACATGCTGATATCGTGCCTTGAAAGAATATCATTACGATATAATGATATTGTTATTGCGGGAGATTTTAACAGCAATATTTTAATTGAAACGCAATTTTCTGATGCTATGGAACTTCTTGATCTGGTACCTACTAACCGCTCTGTTCCAACCCATTTTACTAATCATTCGTCTACTCTTTTGGACATTTTCTTTGTGAACTGTGAGTCAAAGGTTCTTTTATATGACCAAATTGCTGCACCGGCTTTTTCTAAACATGACTTGATATTTCTTGTGTATGACTATCACATAAATCAACAAGACGAGGCAATTACATTCCGTGATTTTAAAAAACTGAACTATAATCTTCTTAATAGCCTTACTGATAATGTCGAATGGGATTCTATATATCAGTTAAATTCTGTGGATGACCAAACAGCATTTTTGCAGCATTATATTAGCTTAATATATAGTCAATGTGTTCCTGAAAAAACCATTACCATAAAAAATCAGCAACCCCCATGGTTTAATGAACAGCTACGTGCACTAATCGATGAAAGAAATATTGCATACAAACGATGGAAACGATACAGAACAACACAACTGCATGAGCGCTTTAAGTGTGCCAGGCGAAATGTTGGGAAAAGCATAAACGAGGCCAAAACGCTATTCTTTCGGAAAAAATTTCTGAATGCTGTTAACAGCAGATCTAAATGGAAGGAAATTCGTAAAATTGGCATAGGAGCGAAAACAAACACCAACTTTCCGCCCAATCTAAACATCAATGAACTGAATGAGCATTTTGTATCTGTTTGCTCTATATGTCCCCATGAAAATATATATGAAAATATGAACACTGTACAAGTGGAAAATCCATTTTCCTTTTGCTGTGTAGACCAAACTGACGTTTTGAACAGCATACTCTCAATAAAATCTGATGCAACTGGAACTGACGGAATAAATCCAAGATTTATCAAAATTATCATGCCAAAATTGCTGCCATATGTAACATATATTTTCAATACTGTTCTGACCAAGTCCACCTTTCCGCATGAATGGAAGCTCGCTAAAATCATACCGACTAGAAAATCGAATAATGAATACCGCCCCATTGCAATCTTACCGTTCTTATCCAAAGCGCTAGAATGCATAATGGCGAATCAAATCGAACAATTCCTGTGCACTCAAAATCTATTATCAGAATGGCAATCTGGTTTTAGAAAAAAGAGAAGTTGCACATCTGTCTTAATAGACGTTGTTGAAAATATTAGACAAAATATGGACAACAAGATGGTATCTTTTCTCCTTCTATTGGATCACAGTAAAGCATTTGATACTGTAAACCATCAAATTCTTGTAGTCAAGCTCTCAAAACTATTTAATTTTTCCCGAACTGCCTGTCAACTGATATCATCGTACCTGTCTCAAAGATCTCAGTCCGTATATTGTAATGATATCTGGTCAAATACGCTTCATGTTCCAAATGGTGTGCCCCAAGGCTCAATCCTGGGCCCATTGTTATTCACCATGTACATTAATGATCTGCCCGATGTACCTTTAACATGTAAGATACAAATGTATGCTGATGACGTTCAACTGTATACCTGCACGAAACTGAATGACTTTCAAACATGTATTTCTAATGTAAATAATGATTTGAATTTAATATATTGTTGGGCTGTTAATAATGCCTTACGTTTAAATCCTACCAAATCTAAGCTGATCATCATACACAAAAGAAGTGTAACAATCCCTGACCAAGTTGAAGTAAAGATTGAGAACACGATTGTAAACCGTGTTCAAGCAGCAACAAACTTGGGTTTAACATTCAACTCTACCTTAACTTGGACGAATCATATAAATGCAGCTGTGGGAAAAGTTCGTGGTATGCTGCGGAATATGTGGGCAGCTCGTCTGTCAACTCCTTTCGAAATTCGTATGCTACTTGCTAAATCTTTCTTAATCCCAACTCTTCTATATAATTGTGAATTATTTGCAAGTTGCAGTGCTGATGACAATAGGAAAATCAAAGTTGCCTACAATGATATTGCACGATATGTATACAACAGACCACGGTATGACCACATATCACAATTTGCTTATCAGATTTTTGATCTTTCAGTTGAAAATTTACTAAATGTTAAATGCTTGCAATTACTACATAAGGTTATTTATAACAAAGAACCTGAATATCTTTACAAACACCTACAATTTGCTAGATCAAATCGAGGGCGCAAACTGATTCAACCTAGATTTGAATCTCAAATCACTGAAAGGCAATTTATTGTAAACAGTATTCGTCTCTGGAACACCCTCCCATCATATATACAACTCATAAGCAATGCTATTGAATTCAAAAAGGAGCTACATGATTATTATAAGTAGAAATTGTATGTAGTCTAGTAGTATAAGTTATAATTAAATTATTTATTTATTTTTTTATAAGTTATAGTTTATAATGGAATTAATTGATGAAACTGCACTGTTGTGAACCAGCACAGTAAAATATAAGATATAATCTTGTTGTGCTTGGTGTTAAATAAATGAAATGAAAATGAAATGAAATGAAATGAAATGAAATTTGGCCCAAAAATCTATTTTATGACTTACAAAATAAGAGCCAAGTTTTATTCGAATCGGTCCATATGATGATTTAGGCCCCTAAGTACCGATATCCCGATGAGACTTCTTGAGACCAAAATAATTCAAATACAAACTCAGTTAATAAGGGTAAATTTTTGGCGGAATCCATGGTGGTGGGTACCTAAGATTCGGCCCAGCCGAACTTAGCACGCTTTTACTTGTTTTATGCTAGTTCATATAGGCGCCCTTCGTTTTCATTTCCCACGCCTTTGCTATGTTGCTACACACACACACACATGACTCCCCATATTTATAACCATATTCTAGTAACAACACCTTTGCCAAATGATACCATGACGAAAAAAAAAACTTGTCGACGACAGGTGTTTTTCTATCTTTTTTTTGTCAAATTTACTAACGAATTCACCATGTTGGGATTTTACATTTTTTTTTTTATTCTTTTCTAGGAAATATAAATTTTATTTGTTGTCGGTGTAACACACACACACAGATACATATATTGTAGCAGCTTTGTCAGGAGGTTTTGGAAAAAATTGGCTTCCCCCGTTAAAAATCTGTTGGCTATGACCATAGAGTTGAATGAAATGCCATGGATGGTGGAAGCTTTGAAATGCGGTGTTGATTGGGGATTCCAAATGTTGTAGTGTGTAAATATACAAATTAATTTGTTTGTTGTAACATTCTCTTCAATGGAAACAAATCTCACCGGCCACTACCATGTTAATTGGAGAGATTTAAATGGGGGTGAGAAAAAAATTCAACAACAAGGGTTTCATGTTATGTTACACATATGGGGATTTAGCGAAATGAGAAAAAAAAGTTACTTCTCGACAATTTCCATGTGGATTATGGCAGGTTACAAAGCCACTAATTGTGGCTACTTAATGGAAGAGATGACAAATTATAGGGGAAATTTTTCCACTTGGATGATATTTCCATGATATGGAAAAACGAAAAATGAAATTAGAATTCTGGTTTGTAACCGATTGTAGCATCGCATTTGTAACCAAAGTACACAGTGTCCCTGCCATATTTCTGCTATGAATCTTACAACATTCCCTAAGACAAAATAGGAAGGCTGCATCAATAGCTCTCTAGCTCTAAGGCTAAAAACCTTATTGCCTACTTCAAATCATGTATAAAATTGTACAATTAATTTGATTTGCTTCAAGTGTTTTAACAACTTTATTACACCATCGCCTACAAAGCGCACATTCAAAGTGATTCTGTAACTCAAACAAAGGCGACAAATTTACCAGGCTAAAGAAAAAAGTGCACTAAACTGAAGCCTTTTCGTGTTTTTCTCCAATTTAGTGCAATTTACGCTCAATTGACGTGACACGCATTCACATTTGCTGAGGCATTCAAAAATAGCAAAGAAAAGTAGAAATGAAATGACAAGCAAATGCTGAAGCAAAAAAAAAAAAACAACCAGGATTCCTACTAAACCTCACTCATTTTAGACTGTCGAAATGCTATTTCAGGCAACACATCAAAAAAATGGCATCCACTTTGGCAAAATGCATTGAATGTGCAAATAGGTACAATGCATTTGTATGCATCAGCCATAGCAAAAGCATTGCCACACATACTCACACAAGCACGTTTATCCACATACACTCTCAAACAAAGCCCGTTAAATGAAAAACAGCAATGCATTACTACTACAGCAGCATAAATTCCCAGCACACGGTGACATAGAAGGCAAAAGGATTTAAACAAACGAACTGTAGAACCATAATCCAATACCGTTTCAATTAAACTATAGTTACATGTGTCTGTGTGTCGCTTTATGGTCGTTCAGACATGCAGATATGTTGGTTTGAATAATAGGGTATGGCGAAGGGTGCACAAATAATTACTACAACAAACTTCGAGGCTGCCACGCACCTGATATTAAATTTGTGCTGGTAGATTTTTATTTCAAAATGTGGAGAAGGTTAACTTTGAACCGACGGTTGGAAAATCCAGACTCCAATAATAGATTGGGGATAATAATATTCGCCGTGGTGAAAAACATGATGTTAAGCAACGACAGATTTCAACATGGATCCCCGGTTACAGATAGTGTGCTCAGGATATGAAAAAACATTTTCCAATGCTGTATACCGCCTAGTCCCAACTGAAGAACTAGCAGTAGGAGCCGATGGGTTGCCGGTTAAACTATTCAGGACCACAGGCGACACGCTGATGAGGAATATTCCTCATTTCGTCCGCCTTGTCATCATAGACGAACGATCAGCCGAGTTTGCAACCTTTACAGACTTTGTCCTGTACACAAGATATGAAGGAGATTATCTTTGACCCAAGAGTCGTAAAACCCGGATTCCAAAAAAAGATTGAGGCTAATAACATTCGCCTCGGTGAAAAACATGATTGTTAGCAGCATTGCTCATTGCCCAGCTGTATACTGCCTAGTCCCAAATGAAGAACCAACAGCAGGAGCCGATGGGCATATGCCTTATTTCGTATGCCTTATCAGCCTAGACGAGGGCTCAACCGAGTTTGCAACCCCTGCACACTATGTCCTGTACACAAAATATGAAGGAGATCATCTTTAACCCAAAGGTCGGAAAACCCAGACTCCAATAAAATATTGGGGCTAATAACATTCGCTGCGATGAAAGACATGATTGTTAGCAGCACCAGATTTCAACATCGCCCTCCGCTTACAGATAGTGTACTCAGAATTTGGAAAGCCTAGACGAGGGCTCAACCGAGATTGCAACCCCTGCACACTATGTCCTTTACACAAGATATGAAGAAGATTATCTTCAACCCAAGGGTCGGAAAACCCGGAATCCAATAAAATATTGAGGCTAAATTAATTCGCCTCGATGAAAAACATCATTGTCAGCAACACCAAAGTTCAAAATCGCCCACCGCTTACAGATAGTGTGATCAGAATTTGGAGAGAAAAATATGCCCAGCTGTATACCGCCTACTCTCAAATGAAGAACCAACAGCAGGCGCCGATGGGTTGCCGGCTAAACCATTTAATACCACAGGCGACACGCTGATGAGGCATATGCCTCATTTCGTCTGCCTAATCAGCTCAGACGAGGGCTCAACCGAGTTTGCAACCCCTGCACACTATGCCCTTTACACAAGATATGAAGCAGATTATCTTTAACCCAAGGGTCGGAAAACAAAGACTCCAATAAAAGATTGAGGCTAATAAAATTCGCCATGGTGAAAAATATCGTTGTTAGCAACACCAGACTTCAATATCGTCCTCTGCTTACAGATAGTGTGCTCAGACTTTGGAGAGAAAAATATGCCCAGCTGTATACCGCCTAATCTCAAATGAAGAACCAACAGCAGGAGCCGATGGGTTGCCGGCTAAACCATTTAGGACAACAAGCGATATGCTGATGAGGTGTATGCCTCATTTCGTCTGCCTTATCAGCATAGACGAGGGCTCAACCGAGTTTGCAACCCCTGCACACTGTGTCCTGTGCACAAGATATGAAGAAGATTATCTTTAACCCTAGGATCGGAAAACCCAGACTCCAATAATAGAGTGAGGCTAATAAAATTCGCCGCGATGATTTTTAGCAACACTAGATTTCAACATCGTCCTCCGCTTACAGATAGTGTGCTCAGACTCAGGAAAGAAAAATTTTCCCAGCTGTATACCGCCTACTCTCAAATAAAGAACCAACAGCAGGAGCCGATGTGTGCTCAGAATTTTAAAAGAAAAAATTTCCCAGCTGTACTCTCAAATGAAGAACCAACAGCAGGAGCCGATGGGTTGCCGGCTAAACCATTTAGGGCCACAGGCGACACGCTGATGAGACGTACGCCCCATTTCGTCTACCTTGTAAGCTTAGATGAAGGCTCAACCGAGTTTGCAACCCCTGCACACTAGGTCCTGTACACAACAGAAAACAGAAAAGACAGTATGAGCCAACTACGAAATACTTTCTGGCGAAGATAATCTATATGGGACTAATCACGACATCAGCCCGGCATAGAATGGACTCCAGATATGAATTTTTCAGCTTGTGCAAGGAGTACTTAATGTCAGATTTTGCTGAAATTTGGAACTCCTAAGATTCCATTAAGTTCGGCCGGGCTGAACTTTGGATACCAACCACCTCGGGTATATATGTAAACTACCTGTCGTCATAATACGGTGAAAATTACATTATTTACGTACCCAAAGCAGTTATATACAAGTATGGTCCGATTTAGACGACATTCAGCACGTAAATTGTACGTTGTAATAAATACAAGTCTCTGTTAAATATTGGTCCAATGTTGGTCTTTTTAGCAGCTATATTTAAATATAGACCGATCTGCACCATATAGGACACGGATGTCGAAAAATCTAACATAAGTCATTGTGTCAAATATCAGCGAAATCGGATAATAAATGCGCCTTTTAGGGGGCCAAGACATTAAAACGAGAGATCGGTCCTATCTCCTGTCTGGAGCAATCTTGGTCATCTTCAAGGAGGATATCGAGGGGACTTACACAACTTACTGTCCTAAATGTCAGCGAAATCCGAAAAAATCGCCTTTTACGGGCCTAAGAAGAATTGTAGCCGGTGACTGGAGCGGACGTGTTTTCATTTCGCTGCTCAAAGAAAAATATCCGTATCTCGGAATTTCCACTACCTATTACGAAAAATTTTAAAGCCTTTTTTGGAGTAGGCTAGAAATGGACTCCAAAGACATAAAAGCTGCTGAGGTGGCGTCAAACCGTAGCATGTTGTCCTCCCCTCCTATAGGTGTGATTGAGTTGGCACCTGTAGTCGAGAGTTATGCTTCATGTGCACAACTGGTCGTCAGACTTATTAATGAGGAAGAGACGGATAAGCCAGAGGAATTCACAGTTCGTCCGGTGTTTCCGACTCGGATTCAGACAGCGACAGTGTCAATGAAACAGTCATCGCAGCCGACTCGAGAGATGAGGATATTGGGATGACGGCAGAAGTGAGCGATTGCTAAGCTCACAAGCAGAACGAGAAAGCGTTCCGGCGCACGACAAAGAGGACAGAGGAGTATGGACCGGCAGCGCAATGTTCAGGATGCTGGAAGGGATAAAACTGACATTCCAAGCACTTCTATGGAAGCTGGAAAGAGGATCAGATCTCCCGTAGAGCATAACACCGCTAAAATGCTGAAAAAGAAAGAGAGCTCTCTGCTTTCAAGTACTCTGGGAAAACAAAGCCAAAGGAAACAAACATTCCAAGCTCTTCTATGGAAGCTGGAAAGAGAATCAGATCTCCTGAAGAGCAAAACACAGCTAAAACGCTGTAGAAGAAAACGAGCTCCCCGTTTTCAAGTACTCTGGGAAAACAAAGCCAGCCCTCCCGCAGTGGAGACTCCAGACAGTGTCCTGAGGAGGTAGACAAAATCGGAACAGGAACGAAGAAAGTGCGCACGGCCCCTGATTCTTCATAGATGACTGTGACTTCTAAAAGGATGACACAGCCATCACGGAATGGGAAAATGGTCGTTGAGAAAGGTAAGAAGACGCCCTCTTACGCCGGAGTGGCAATTAAGCACAACAGAGATGAGATGACTTATGCAGTCATCGATATCGGCTGTGCATCCGGTAGGATTTTACAAGATTGTCGGTCCCAGGTGAGGCATTTGGTAAACGAACGGGTAATTGAAGATGTGTTGAACTCTGAAGATGCTCCACCCATACGAGTTATGAGCTGCGAGTTTAGAGGGGACTTCTTAACGCTGCGCTTTGCGTCCGCGGAATGTATTGATTCTGTCAAAAACCTCGTTGAAAGTATCCACACTACCCGGGGAGCAAAGCTCGACCTTGTAAGAAAGATGGACATCCCATAGCTCACAAATGCGACGGTCTTCATCATGCATGTAGGCGGCGAAATCGCGACGGAACGCATGATGGAAGTCTTAAACAAGCAAACCAAGATTTGGTCGTGGAGAAATGGCAGGTTTTTCACAGGGAGTAGAATGAGGAGGGAACTCTCCTTGTGGTTGGCATTGAAATTTGAGGTCAGGTGCGAGGCACTGCTGCCAGCGGCATAGTCTTGTACTGACGGAACACTAGTATAGCAATCTGGAAGATCATGTTACACGGATGGATCAAATCTAGAGGACAGAGTGGACCTGAGGGTCTGCATTGAGAACCCAGGGACTGAAATCTGTTTTAGACTGGCTGACCATAATACGGTCCCGCAGAGATCCGGGCGATCACGGAATGCGTAAGGTGGTGTGATACTAACACGAGAACGCCGAGTGTGAACATCTTTAGGGACAGTAAAGTGGCCATAAGAGCAATAACATCCAGGATGGTAAGATCACGAGCAATCTTGGAATTTAAGATGGAGATGAACGCCTTCTCAGAGGATGGCACAATCCGCATCGCTTGACTGCCGGGCCAAAACGGAGTAAGGGAGAATGAAAGGGCAGACGATTTGGCAGTGAAGGCCGGGCAATAAACATAGTTAACCCGAAGCCTTGCGTGTCGATGCAGTCCGATTTAAGGGCATGGGCGACAAACGCGAATGTAACACCGTGAAACAGCATAACAGTGTCATTACCCGGTTTTCGCGGCTAAAAGACACCGGTACTATGGTGGAGACACAATACCAGACGTGAACCAACTTAGAGGCGTCACGTGGATAACAATTAGGGACTTTGAAAGTAGCAAGGAATTCCTAACCTAAAATCTCTGGCTTTCTTTCTTCATTTGCAAAGAAAATCTCCGATCATCGAGCTCATCTCGAAAGAGAAGCAACTAAAAGTTATGATATTTAATGATATTCGCTGTAACAGGCAAAAAACTTAGAAATGAAAAAATTCGGTAGAGCCCGGACGGGATTCGAACCTGGGCACACGGAGCAACAGTGAGAATCGTTGCCGTTGTCTAGCATTCGAATCCACCAATACAACTTCTAACAGATGCACAGAATCATGCGCCATGGAAGCAGTGAAATTGTCGCAGAAAAAAAGTTTGTCATTACACGAAAACACATGCATTGGGCAAAAGTACAGCTAATAGACAGGGTTGTCGAGGGTGGTTAATGTGGTAATTGTATCATAGAGGCGTTTTAGCAATAAATACGATTCAAATATAGTATACCAACGTACGACCCTTGAAGCCATCACACCTAATATGTTTGAAAAGTCTAAACGAAGACGAAACTCATCCCATAGTGGTTGGTGTGTGTTGCTATCTCTGGCTTTCCTATTCCATTTGCAAAGAAAATCTCCAACAATTGAGCTCGTTTCGAAAATAAAAATATTCTTTTTCGAGGATACTTTTAAGAGCGCACATCAAGCCGATGAGGATACTTTTAAGAGCGCACATCAAGCCGATTGTATGTCCATAGTGGCAAGGGGCGGATTAATATCCGCCCCTTCTTTTCAACCTAACCTAAGCTATCCTAATGGGCCTTAGACCTAAAATCGAGATACCGTACTATATGACAGATATATCCAAATCTGGACCGATCTGAACCAAATTAAAAAAAAAAACATGCCGAAGGGCCTAACACAACTCACTGTTCTAAATTTCGGCGACATCGGACAAGAAATGCGCCTTCTATGGGCCCAAGACCTTAAATCGAGAGATCGGTCTATATTGCAGTTTTATTCAAATCTGGACCGATCTGGGCCAAATTGATGAAGGATGTCGAGTGGCCCAACACAACTCACTGTCCCAAATTTCAGCAAAATCGGATAATAAATGTGGTATTATGGGCCTAAGACCTTATATAGCAAATCGGTCTATATGGAGGCTATATCAAGTTATAGTCCGATATAGCCGATCATTGAATTTAACCTGCCTATGGAAGAAAAAGAATATGTGCAAAGTTTAATTTTTAAAGATTGTAGCGCTATTTCAAAAGACAGACATACGGATGGACATGGCTAGACAAATTATACTGCCATCCTTCGGTGGTGGGTATGATTACATTAAGCGCCATGAGTTTTGAGGCGCTAAATCGGTCATTTTGCCCATAGTGCTCCAATGGAAAAGCCAAGTGGAGAAAGACATCTCGAATTGGAAAAGGAGCTCAGAAGATCGAGGCGCTTGGAAATCCATTCTGAGTTGGGCTAGTGGAACAAACATTCTGTGATAGCCAATTTAGAAGAATAAGAAGAACTTTAGACAAAAGGAACAAGGCTTGGAGAGGCTCAAATAGCCAAATTAAGGGTCAAATATGGAAACAATTTATGAACCCATCGGATTAGTTGTTGTAGTAACATTACATAGAGTTTTCATTTCTAATTCGTAAGCTAGGTTCCGTTACGTAAAAACACTGTAACTACATAGGGGTACATCCTGAGTGGTAACACTGCAAGTTGAGTAGTATTGGCTGGGTATATAATGCACTGACGTATGTCCTGTATTGGAGTGCATCCTGGTTAACAGGTTAGCATTAGCATTAGCAGGTCGTCTATAACGCTGAATGCCTGGTAGCGAATCCTGGCGAAAACATCAGAAAAAATTTTTAGCTGCGGTAATCCCCCTCTAATGCTAGCGGTATTTTAGTGGAGTCTACCGTAGCGCAAAGATTAGTATGTCTGCCTATGACGATGAACGCCTGTGTTCGATTACCGACAAGAACTTTAGAAAAATGTTCGACGGTGGTTATTCCCTCCCAATGTTGGCGAATTTTTTGTGGCACATTGCCATGTAAAAAGGTGTCGCACTACAGCACGCCATTCGGACTCTACGACAAAAAGGAAGCCCTTTTTGGTAGGGCTTCAAATTGAAATCGAACAGCCCTCAGTGATATGCGAGGAATTTGCCCTTGTTCCTTAATAGAATGTTCATGGGCAAATGTTCATAAGCCATATAAAAACATCTTGTCACCTTCATCCCTCTCTTTAAAAATAATTTCATTCGTTTATGATCTTCTAATCTTTATATCATAAAACAAGTAAAAGCGTGCTAAGTTCGGCCGGGCCGAATCTTATATACCCTCCACCTCGCATTTGTCGAGTTCTTTTCCCGGCATCTCTTCTTAGGCAAAACAGGATATAAGAAAAGAATTGCTCTGCTATTAGAGCGATATCAAGATATGGTCCGGTTTGGACCACAATTAAATTATATGTTGGAGACCTGTGTAAAATGTCAGCCAATTCGAATAAGAATTGCGCCCTTTGGGGGCTCAAAATGTAAAATAGAGAGATCGATTTATATGGGAGCTGTATCGGGCTATAGACCGATTCAGACCATAATAAACACGTATGTTGATTGATGAGAGAATCCGTCGCACAAAATTTCAGGCAAATCGGATAATAATTGCGACCTCTAGAGGCTCAAGAAGTCAAGATCCCAGATCGGTTTATATGACAGCTATATCAGGTTATGAACCGATTTGAACCATACTTGGCACAGTTGTTGGATATCATAATAAAACACGTCGTGCCAAAATTCATTCTAATCGGATAAGAATTGTGCCCTCTAGAGGCTCAAGAAGTCAAGACCCAAGATTGGTATATATGGCAGCTATATCAGGTTATGGACCGATTTGAACCACACTTGGCACAGTTGTTGGATATCATAACAAAACACGTCCTGCAAAATTTAATTCTAATCGGATAAGAATTACGCACTCTAGAGGCTTAAGAAGTCAAGACCCAAGATCGGTTTATATGGCAGCTATATCAAAACATGAACCGATATGGCCCATTTACAATACCAACCGACCTACACTAATAAGAAGTATTTGTGCAAAATTTCAAGCGGCTAGCTTTACTCCTTCGGAAGTTAGCGTGCTTTCGACAGACAGACGGACGGACGGACAGACGGACAGACGGACGGACAGACGGACGGACGGACGGACGGACATGGCTAGATCGACATAAAATTTCGCGACGATCAAGTATATATATACTTTATGGGGTCTCAGACGAATATTTCGAGTAGTTACAAACAGAATGACGAAATTAGTATACCCCCCATCTTATGGTGGAGGGTATAAAAAATAAATATAAAGAATTTTATTTTCATGTTGGAATTTCAAAAAATGTTCTTCATATTCTTGCAAATTTCTACTTCTCCCTATTTTAATCCACTGTGCATTACTTTGCATAGATAAAGGAATCTTCAAGATTTGTTCGATTCATATATGCGGGTATGTTAAAATATCCCCATACGCATTAGTATTGGTATTTGTATTGCATTACATTTGTCTGAGATATTTTGTCTATTTCAAGTGTATCTTTATCTGTCACTTTAAAGTGCACTATAGATGTAGTACGATACTAAGTGAATATATAAACGCATCTACATATGAAAGTGTGAGGAAACGAATGTAAAAATGCTAACATTTGAAAACTTACACAGCGTAGGGCACTTGTATTAGGAAGATTTGGTTGGAAAATAGGTAAAAACGGGCCAGGTTCAGCTAAATGAAACAAAAATTTAGGGTTCTTGGGTTGTAGTTTGGGGATAGTTTGCATGAGGGTTGATTAATCTTTAAGAACAATGACGATGATCGAAGACTCATTATTCTGGACTTTTTATTATTAAGGGAACCCTTCAGAAGTATCCATCCATTTAAATCACCAAGATCTGATAGATTATTTCCAGAAATAGGTTGCCCAAAAAGTAATTGCGGATTTTTCATATAGTCGGCGTTGACAAATTATTTCACAGCTTGTGACTGTGTAATTGCCTTCTTTCTTCTGTCAGTTATCAGCTGTTACTTTTAGCTTACTTTAGAAAAAAAGTCTAAAAAAAGTATATTTGATTAAAGTTCATTCTAAGTTTTATTAAAAATGCATTTACTTTCTTTTAAAAAATCCGCAATTACTTTTTGGGCAACCCAATACAACCTGGCACCCCATCTGGTCGCTAAATACAGAGTGTCCAAGATTCACATATAATCCGAAGACCAACAGGAGGCAAGGTTAGCGTTCATATCCAAACTCGGTAAGGTAAGTTATGCGGTTCCAGAGTCCTATAGTTCTACAATTCTTAAGTCCTTTGTACTCAAAACCAAGGAGCTTACAGAGAATACCATAATAAAGAGAGATGGAAGTTGGGTGCATATGTTAAGGAAAGATTGGTAATGGCCCGACGTTATATTACTACTAAGGGGTAGAAATCCGAAAAAGCTAGGCAGAAAAGCCGACAGGGCCTTTGAGATATCACCTGATTCTGCTAGATTTAGAGGCTTTAGCATTAAGACTGACCTATGTCTGTTTACGATTAAAATAAAGGTGGACCAATTCGAGGCACCACTTTTCCTCTACAAAAATAATTCAATATGCGACCCACTGTGCATTAAAAAGTGATCTTGGATGGGAAACTGAACTGAAAGGGTCACCCAGGAATGTTCTGAGAAGGCTCACATACTTGTATGATGGACTCTATAGATGGGCTCGAAATTAAGCCTGAATTCAAGAAGATAACACTTTCTCAGAGCAGTGTAATAGGAACAATACAAGACGTAATACTAACTTACGCCTTGAAAAATATATTTTTCTGGCTTAGGAGGGGCCTACTAGGCACTGGAAATAATACTACAGCGGTCAAAAAAAGTATTCATCATTCAATGTTTTTTTTTTAATAAGTCTACAAAAGACAATTGGAATAAAAACATATTAAACTAATGATGCAGTAGTGCTTGTGTGATATATATGTACACAATTTCATTGTTTTTAAAGAAAAAAATAGTATTTATTGGAACAAAAAGGGCAATTTTACAGCTGAACACAAAAAATTAAACAAAAAAAGTATTCATCATTGCAAAAAAACAAAAAAATAAATAACATAATTTAAAAAAATTAATACTTTGTTATTCGACCACCGCGTCTTATAACTTCTTTTAAACGGTTTGACATCGATTGGACTAATTTAGCGGTTATATTTTGGTCTATATTAGTCCATTCCTCCATTATCACCTGTTGCATTTGACTCTTGCTCGAAAAATTGCGCGTTCTCAATTTGCGTTCGAGATGTTCCCAAAGATTTTCAATTGGGTTCAAGTCGGGACTTTGAGGAGGAGTTTTAATGACTTTGGGGCAGTTATACAGCATCCACATCTTGGTATTTAAAGCAGAATGTTTGGGGTCATTATCTTGATAATATTGAAAGTTATTACCAAGCCCAAGTTTTACAGCACTATCTTTTAAATTCCTCTTTAAAATGTCAATGTAATACTTATGATCCATTACTCCATTAATAATTTCAGGATTTCCCGCTCCTGAAGCCGCCATACACCCCCAAACCATTAAACCACCTCCACCATGTTTTACAGTAGCAACTGTGTTTCGTTCTTCAAGCTCTGTATTTGGTTTTCTGTACACTATGACCTTTCCATCGCACCCAAAAAGATTAAACTTGCTCTCGTCTGCAAAAATGACTGTTTTCCAAAATGATTCGGGCTGTTTTACATACATTTTTGCGAAGTTTAGCCTTTTCACTCGGTTTATTTTATTTATAAAGGGCTTCTTACGTGCAGTTCTTCCTCTGTAACTATGCCTTTTGAGTGTATTTTGAATTGTTTGTGTAGTAACTTCCTTCCCTAAATATTCCATAGTGTTTTTACGAAGAATGGTCGCATTTGTCTTCGGAGTTTTCTGAACTTGCCGCACTAGCCAACGCACATCTCCAACTGAAAGTGCTTTTGGTCGACCAGATCTTGGTTTATTGTCAACAGTTTTCGTTTCTGTCCACTTTCTGATGATGGATTGTATAGTAGATCGTGGTCTATTTAATATTTCACTGATAGTTTTTTGAGTTAAACCATTCCTGTGGTGTTTTATTATCAAAACTTTTACCTCATCAGAAACCTCGTTTTGCTTACGACCCATTTTGACAAAAACTAAATTTTCAATGAAATTAAATATTTGCTGTCAAGGGCAAAGCCTCCTTTACTAAATAAAACAGAAAAGGGGGATTCCCAAATAATATTTGAATTTGACTTTGATGATAGCACATCAATGATGAATACTTTTTTTGTTCTGTTTTTGGTGTTATTATATAAAATTGCATTTTTTGCGCTAATTAAATTTATTTTTTGAATTTATTTTAAAACATATTACGAAAAATAAACTATTGCATAAAACTGCATTATTTGTTTACTTAAAATTTTCTTCAATTGCCCAAAATAAGTGAATTTATTATCAATTTTGCTAATGATGAATACTTTTTTTGACCGCTGTAGATTTCCGACCCATAGCATAACAGATCAAGTTGTTATAAGGCAGCTACTGCGGTTAAGAGATTTATGGTGATAGGTAAGTTGTAAGAAGACAGGAGAAGGGATAACCGAGGCTTGAATGGAAAAGCTGGATAGATTGAAAAAACTTTCTGATTGGATACCTAAGATGGCACTTGAGGGCAAGTGCGGGGCGGTGGCGCTTGGGTTGGTAGTAGTTGTCATCGAGTAATTTATGCTATACGTATGAATCCAAGTTAGAGGTAGGAACGGATCTGGGCGTTTACATTGAGGACGCAGAGACTGAAATCTGTTTCCGGCGGGTCCTGAAGCCAGAATTAATCGGACGGTCACAAATTGCGTGAGGTGGTACAGTATTAACACGAGGACGTCGAGTGAAAATATTTTTTTGGACTGCTAGCTGGACATTAGGCCTACAAAAACTATGAGGGTAATGTCACGGACAGTGTTGAGGTGAAAGAAGGAGAGTAACACCCTTTCTGAAGATGGCGCCATCCGCCTCGTTTAAGTGCAGAGTCAAGTGGCGTGTAAATGCCATCTGGAAGTTCATGTTACACGGATGGATCAAAGCTAGAGGACAGAGTGGGCCTGGGGGTCTACATTGAGAACCTAAGATCTGTTTTAGACTGCCTGACCATAATAGGGTCCTGCAGGCGGAAATCTGGGCGATCACGGAATGCGTGAAGTGGTGTGGTGCTAACGCGAGGACGTTGAGTGTGAACATCTTTACGGACAGTAACCAGGGCATAAGGGCAATAACAACCAGAACGGTAAGATCACGAACAGTCTTGGAGTGTAAGAAGGAAATTAATGCCTTTTCTGAGGATTGCACGATCTGTTGTTGTTGTTGTAGTAGCAGTGTTTGGTACACTGAGGCGGCAGCCCTTGCCGATGAAGGAATTCATCGGGTCAATCCGGTACATACAACCGGCTGCCATGGGATCTGTATCGTTTGAGTGCCGAGCCATAGCGGAGTACCTGGGAATAAGAAAGCAGACGATTTGGCAGAGAAGGCCAGACAACTGCCGTCGCTAAACTTGGTAAACCCGAAGCCTTTCGGTTCGACGCAGTCCGAGATAAGGACAAGGACGACAAATGTGCATGTAACATTGTGAACAGCGAAACCATTGGTAGGACGCCAAAAATCCCATGAAGAGATCGAGATCGTGAGAAGACGAGGCTATAACTGAAAGGATGTAGGAAGGAGGTCAGTATAGCTTTCGATATCATAAGGGGATACATAGGACTACGAGCAAAATGCAAATGTTGCCCATGAACATTCCACTAAGGAACAGGGCCAAACTTCTCACATATCAATGCGTGCAGTCCGATTCAAGTTTAAGCTCAATGAAAAGGGGCCTCCTTTTTATAGCCGAGTCCGAACGGCGTGCCGCAGTGCGACACCTCTCTGGAGAGAACTTTTACGTGGCATAGTACCTCACAAATGTTGCCAGCATTAGGAGGGGAAAACCACCGCTGAAAAAAAAATTTGTTATGGTCTCGCCAGGACTCGAACCCAGGCGTTCAGCGTCATAGGCGGACATGCAACGATGGCCTCCCAGGACTACGAGCTCACTAATGCAAAATCGTTGCGGCAATTGATGTAGAGTATGTGGGGAAGATCATGAGATGTTGGAGCATTTCCGATGTCATTGCCCGGCTTTCGAGGCTAACAGATACCGGCACTTAGTTGGGGACACAATACCAAACATGAACCAACTTGGAGGCATAACAAGGACAAAAACTAAGGATTTTGTAAGTAGCACGGAATTGCAAACTTAGATTTTCTTTTTCGAGGTTACTTTTTTAAGTATTTAGAGCGCAACAACAAGCCGATTTCTGGCTCAGGTGTATATCCATAATGGCTTGGGGCGGAATAATATCCCCACCCTCTTTTCAACTTAACCTTACCTAAGTGCCGAATCATAGCACAGGTAGGGCGTATTGAGAGGGACGACTTCGCAGTAAGGTTCACAGTTGTGCCACCGGTGAAAATTTTCTCTAAAGGCAAAAATTCATCAAAATTTTCTTTTAAGACAAAATTTCTATGAAATTTTCTTTTAAGACAAATTTTTCTTTTAAAACAAAATTTCAACGGAGTTTTCTCATTTTGTTGTTGCATTAACCAGCCTAAGCCAATTTTTTTTTTCTTGCTTCTATTTCATAATAAAACAACAAAAACCCTTCAAAAAGTCTCAGTAATTATGCCGAATGAAGGGCAAAGCTATACAGACGTGCGTAGGGACCATAGGCGAAATGCAAAAGCGGAGTAAACCGAAGTCACCATTAGTTCCGTCCAAACGTTACAAACGGGAGGAAAACCTCATGATGGGCCGGGGTGGGAATAAGCAGGTGTTTTGCGAGTCCTTTAAGCGCACCCTTAATATGGCTTTTGGTCCAGCACGACTGCAGGCATCTTAAGGGTCCGCTTGAAGGACTCGCAGTACACCTCCTTATTCCCCACCTCGGCCCATCACGAGGAGAATAGCACCCGTTTTTAACGTCTGGACGACAATACAGATCCGCGACCTAGATTCTCTCTCCACCACCAAAGAGATAACTTATGCAGTGATCAAGGCAACGGGCACAACAGCCACAGTAGTGACTGTGCAGCTAACTGCACTTAATTCCAGAGAGCAGAGAAGGATCTTCGTCTCTCTACCTAGCCGGATCCTGATTGGAATTACGAATTGTCGACTGAAATGTCGGGAAGAGAGAAAACGCTGATTCAGTTGTTTTAGACCAGGACATCTACAGTGGGAATACAAGGGACTCAATAGAAAATAAATGAGGCTTTGCATTAAATGCGGCAAGAGTGGACACAGGATCCACGGGTACACTTCTCTGAATACACGCTCTGAAATGTTGTATATGATCAGACAACGGAAAAGGTCAGACGAATCACCTACCTGACGCAGGGAGATGTAAAGGAGGCACACAACAGGCATGCTAAGAATAATACAGGCTAACATGCACAGGAGTAAGGTCGTACATGATTTCCTATCCCAAATAGTCGGAGAACAACGTGCCGATATCGTAGTTATAAGCGAACCTATGGAAAAAGAAATCAAGGGTTCTGGCTTGAGAATCCCACGAATACAGCTGCTACCTGTATTCGAGACCGCAATGGCATGCCACCTATAAGCAGCGGAAATTAAAACCGATACACCTGGGACTTGGGCGCGTTGTTTAGCTGCTATCTCACCCCTCGTGACTGTGTCGACACATTCGAAGAGAAACTTGATGAGATGGAAGATATAATGCGAATATTACACGGCTATCACATAGTAGCTGGCAATTTCAACTCTCGAGCAAAAGAGCGGTAACGTACTCATCACATGCGAAAAGCATTTTCCCATCTTGACACTATAAAAAAATCCCGATGATAAAGCAACACAGTGGCAAAACATTGCCCACTCGAAATTCGTACCAAAAGCTTCTGGGAGGAAGCATGGTATTAAACGGAGTGTCGAAATCCTATTGAAGTCACGAACGCAGCAGAATGAGTTTAGCGAAGCAATAAACCCGCCTAAAACAACAAGGCAGCAGGAACCGATGGGTCGCTAATTGTACAATTGTAGACTAGAAGCGACACGCTAATGAAGCGTTTGCATTAACTCGTCTGCTCATTATGGCTAGATTGGAATCTCAATATAAAAGTCTTGCAAACAAGAAACAAGACTAAAGAGTATGTGGCAACTATAGTGAAGTAGGTCTTCTTCCCATCACCTACACAATACTATCAACCATACTAAGCAAAAATTCAAAATTGCCCACGAACATTCCATTAAGGAACAATGAACAAACTTCTCACATATCAATGAGTTGCCGTCCGATTCAAGTTAAAGCTCAATGATAAGTGATTTCCTTTTTATAGCCACGGTCAAACGGAGTACCGCAGAGCGACCAAAATGTCTATGATATTTCTCTCATGGCAAAATGTCTATGTAATTTTTAAGTGAAGTCAGAATTTCTGAAAATTTTCGTTAAAAATTAAATTGAATAAATTTTTTCAATGGCCGTGCATTGTGTAGTAATAAAAGATTTTTTTGTATATATGTGTCATACAGTTTTTTCTTTACAAATCTAACACAACATGTGGCTCAGTTTGTCATTTCGGAGATTTACTTTTCTTTCCCTGCTTATAAGAGAACGTTTTATCTCTGAGTTTTTTTTTCTTTCTTTTGTCTTCCAACAAAGAGGATGGTCTCTTGAACAGTAAGATTATGTTTGCAATTCAATTTGAATTTGCATGAATGCTACCGGTCTTATTGGAGAGTTGAACTGAAAGGACATTTTTTTCTTTAATATATTTATAAATATATGTAGGTATATAGTTTTTTGAATCCATTCATTGTATAGAATAGCTTGTATGCTTACTTCAAATGTATCTTTGTAGTAAATTCATAGTCGTATGTGGGTAGTGGGATGAAAAAATAATAATTGAAAACTTTTGAAAGTAGCTTAAGCTCTAGTTCTGAACAAATACGATAGTCTAATGGAATCGATTGACAAATTTAAGAAAAATTGTCAACGGAGATGGAATTGCTTCGAAACGAATGCACCAATCATATGCATCAATTTGTCTTAAATTAAAAAAGTAAATAAAATTTCGCGACGACTTTAAATCTGTCTTATGTAAGGTACAGGCAGACGTTTTCTTTGTAAAATGGCTGAAATGCATCAATGGATGAAATAATATGCTGGTGCAAAAGTTTAACCCACCACTGGTTCATAATTAGAAACTTAGCTCATCTCCATTTAACTTTTTTCTTAAAGAACCCAATTCCCGCAGAATCTCTTCAATTTCTTATAAGGAGTTATGCCCATTTCTACATATTGTTCTATGTGCTTATATCTGATTTTGACTTACCTTGGTTTAATTTTCATGACCTCACCCAGTGATGGATTTTTGCCATCCTCATCACCATCGCTGTCGGCCAAGACATGACCATACTGCAGTGTCCCCGTATAATCATTGACAATCTTCACTAAATCTTCGAAACGATCGTGTGGTATCGGTTTCTTCGTTGTCAGTAACGTCTGTCGCACATCAGCTGCATTGGGCTCCTGAAAACCAGTGGCCACCATTCCCGCACTTTGGCTACCCGCACTGCCTCCGGCCGCACTGCCAGGACGTGCCTGTGTTGTTTGAGGTGTTGAGGTTTCCTTAGAACCGGAATAATTACTGCAAATACATACAAAAGAAACCAACAAAATTTAGTTAAGGGTGAGGGTGGAATAAAAGGAGTGGATAGCAAGACATTCTTTCCACCCCAAAAGGAAACTAGCCAGAAAAATAGAAAAATGAACATTTATAGAACGCACCAAAAGAATGAGAGAATAATTTAGTGTGGTTTGTAAAGTTTTACCAACAAAAATTAAATTAGTTTCATTTGTTGAAATTATGCGAAATTCAATGCAAAATGAATGGAATGAACAAAATAAATGCATGCACACCGAAATTTAATTACCACGGCAAAGAGAAAGAAAAAAAATGAATAAAAGTGTTGGACTTGTACTAAACTAGGCTAAGACGAGAAATCAAAACTTTTACATTAAGTTCCAGGGTGTGATAGAGGGTGTTAAATTGGAATGATACCAAAAATGTAAATCCTCATAAAAAGTTTGAAGCCCAGAAAAATTTCTGAAAAAATCGCTTACTTATATAAAATCTTAAAAAAATTTGTTAGAAACAATATTGAATAAAAGATTTGATAAAAAAATAAAATTTTCTATAGAAGCAAAATTTAGAAAAAATTTTCTATAGAAAGAATATTTTGACAAAATTTTCTAGAGAAACAATATTTTGACAAAATTTTCTAGAGAAACAAAATTTTCTGCTGAAACAGAATTTTGACAAAATTCATTTGCTAAAAAAATTAACTTTTCTATAGAAGCAAAATTTTGAAAAATTTTTCTATAGAAAGAATATTATGACAAAATTTTCTAGAGAAACAATATTTTGACAAAATTTTCAAGAGAAACAAAATTTTCTGCTGAAACAAAATGTGGACCGTTTCCTTACTATTTGCATCATCTTTGAAGAAGTACGGCCCAATGGTGCCAACAGCCATTAAAACTGTGACTTCTTCTGGATACATTGGTAGCTCTTGCAATGCTTCTGGATAATCTTCACTCCAAACCTATTCTTAACTTAACCTAAAATAAACCTAACCTAACCTAAACCTAAACCTTAGCCTTAACCTTAAACATAACCTTAAACATAACCATAACCTTAAACTTAACCCCAACCCTAACCTTAACCTTAACCTACCCTTCACCTAAACCTAACCTAACCTTAAAATAACCTTAACTTGAACCTAAGCCTTACCTTAACCTTTACCTAACCTTAACCAAAACCTAAACGTTAACCTTAACCTAAACCTAAATCGAAACCTTAACCTAAAGCTAAAAATAAACCTAACCTTAACCTTAACCTAAACCTAAACCGTAATCTTAACCTTAACCTAAACCTTTACCTATACCTATACATATGCCAATACCTATACCTATACTTATACCTATACCTATACCTACACTTATACCTATACCTATACCGATACCTATACCTATACGTATACGTATACCTATACGTATACCCATACCTATACCTATACCTATACCTATACCTATACCTATACCTATACCTATACCTATACCTATACCTATACCTATACCTATACCTATACCTATACCTATACCTATACCTATACCTATACCTATACCTATACCTATACCTATACCTATACCTATACCTATACCTATACCTATACCTATACCTATACCTATACCTATACCTATACCTATACCTATACCTATACCTATACCTATACCTATACCTATACCTATACCTATACCTATACCTATACCTATACCTATACCTATACCTATACCTATACCTATACCTATACCTATACCTATACCTATACCTATACCTATACCTATACCTATACCTATACCTATACCTATACCTATACCTATACCTATACCTATACCTATACCTATACCTATACCTATACCTATACCTATACCTATACCTATACCTATACCTATACCTATACCTATACCTATACCTATACCTATACCTATACCTATACCTATACCTAGACCTATACCTATACCTATACCTATACCTATACCTATACCTATACCTATACCTATACCTATACCTATACCTATACTATACCTATACCTATACCTATACCTATACCTATACCTATACCTATACCTATACCTATACCTATACCTATACCTATACCTATACCTATACCTATACCTATACCTATACCTAAACTTAAACCTAAACCCAAACCCAAACCCAAACCTAAACCTAAACCTAAACCGTAATCTTAACCTTAACCTAAACCTTTACCTATACCTATACATATGCCAATACCTATACCTATACTTATACCTATACCTATACCTACACTTATACCTATACCGATACCTATACCTATACCTATACGTATACCTATACCTATACCTATACCTATACCTATACCTATACCTATACCTATACCTATACCTATACCTATACCTATACCTATACCTATACCTATACCTATACCTATACCTATACCTATACCTATACCTATACCTATACCTATACCTATACCTATACCTATACCTATACCTATACCTATACCTATACCTATACCTATACCTATACCTATACCTATACTATACCTATACTATACCTATACTATACCTATACCTATACCTATACCTATACCTATACCTATACCTATACCTATACCTATACCTATACCTATACCTATACCTATACCTATACCTATACCTATACCTATACCTATACCTATACCTATACCTATACCTATACCTATACCTATACCTATACCTATACCTATACCTATACCTATACCTATACCTATACCTATACCTATACCTATACCTATACCTATACCTATACCTATACCTATACCTATACCTATACCTATACCTATACCTATACCTATACCTATACCTATACCTATACCTATACCTATACCTATACCTATACCTAAACTTAAACCTAAACCCAAACCCAAACCTAAACCTAAACCTAAACCTTAACCTTAACCTTAACCTTAACCTTAACCTTAACCTTAACCTAAACCTAAACCTAAACCTAAACCTAAACCTAAACCTAAACCTAAACCTAAACCTAAACCTAAACCTATACCTAAACCTAAACCTAAACCTAAACCTAAACCTAAACCTAAACCTAAACCTAAACCTAAACCTAAACCTAAACCTAAACCTAAACCTAAACCTAAACCTAAACCTAAACCTAACCTTATTCATCCCTAATTTCTTACTCAATTAAATAAAACTCATACAGTTTCCAATTAAATCAAGCACGCAAAATGTAAATTGTTTTTTTTTTCTCAATTTCTTTGCAATTAAAATTTTGCAATAAAATTTCTAGAAATTTTCTATAACTTCGCCCCAAGCAACACCCTTTTCTCAGAGCGATGTGGAAAATGCAAAACTTTGCTGAAGTTCATTTTCCGCAAAATTGTGCATCTGCCACACTGATTACGTTGATTTGAATGATTTGCACAATACCTTTCATTGTGCCAACAACAACGACGAGAGCGAATAAGAGGAGAAACTTTTCATAACTTCTTCCATGTCTTCGTCCAAGCACCGCACATAAAAAGTTTTCTTTGTAGGCGTTTGCGTTGTCGGCGGTCTCTGCATTGCTGCCGTATTGAAGTCAAGCACCTACCCAGCTAACGAACCAACTAAGCGACGACCCAACAAACAGTGAATGAACGCAGTGCTGAAGTGCATCTATAAGTCTAATAATCCCAAGCTTAAGAAAACTTTTGCTATAGCTGTGAAGGTTTCGTTTTTCACTTGCTGCTCACCACAACCACTACTCCATCAAGCGTGGTGGTGGTGGCGGCGGGGGCGGCGCCACCTCGCACTCAATGACTCTGGCTTTTCCATGTCGAGGATGCAGGTGATATGCAACTACTTATCCTGGTGTAGATGTGGCGCTTCTGTGTATAGCGTGTTTTTCCACTTTTCTACGCCTTCAACTCGAGGTTTTTTAGTGAGAAAGTTGCTTGCACTTGAGCAGGAGCAGTAGCAGTAGTAGTAGCAGTAGCGTAAGCAAGGGCATTTTTGGAAATCCTTGCAATTTTATGGTTTCTTTTTACTTGTTTCTGTGGAATTGTTAGTTAATTGTTTAAACATTTGGTTTGAACTACTTTTGCTGCTGCAGCTCAGGACGACAGCTATGGCTAGGTTCCTTCCTTCGTTTCTGGTTCACATTATTCCCGCCTTCATCTGTTTGTGTTTCTCACCTGTCTGAGTTTTCTGATTGTTTTAAATGGGTCGGAGGGAGCTACATGTGTTGGAATATGGATTTGAAGGTTTCACCAACTCGGAACAAACTGTCTCTGGCAAATGTAATGGACACAGAAGTGAAGGAAACATTTAATAATCCACAAAAGCTGAGACTAAAATTAAGTTTTTGAAAAACCTTTTTGGATTTTTTGGATGGGTCCACGTTTTGATATAGCTGCCATATAAAGCGATCTGGGATCTTGACTTCTTGAACCGCTAGAGGGCCCAATTCTTATCCGATTTGGCCGAAATTTTGCATGAGGTGTTTTATTATGACTTCCAACAACTGTGCTGAGTATGGTGGAAACCGATCCATAACCTGATATAGCTGCCATATAAACCGATCTGGGGTCTTGACTTCTTGAGCCGCAATTCTGGTCCGATTTAACTGAAATTTTGAATGAAGTGTTTTATTATGACTTCCAACAACTGTATTAAGAATGGTTCAAATCGGTCCATAACCTGATATAGCTGCCATATAAACCGATCTGGGGTTTTGACTTCTTAAGCCACTCGTTTTTTTATTTTTCTCCTTAAAAAAACATCTGTTAACAGTAATAATTAAACTGCT
The DNA here is from genome assembly GCF_963082655.1 of Stomoxys calcitrans. Taxonomy (NCBI): domain Eukaryota; kingdom Metazoa; phylum Arthropoda; class Insecta; order Diptera; family Muscidae; genus Stomoxys; species Stomoxys calcitrans. The sequence goes on along the minus strand of NC_081553.1, from coordinate 73,998,004 downwards.
ATACACTGTAAAAGTGCATATGTTTTGTTTCAGTAGCTTTTACGAATTTGTATGCTGCAGTAAGCCACCTACTAATCCATTAATAGCTCAGCACTCTTGTCGGTTTTCTTTTGAAATTAACTTATTTGTAGTGAAAGCTAATTTTTTAATTTTTGTGAGTTTTTTCTTCCAAAAATACTTTGGATAAAAAGTGCGTGAAGGCAAAAACCTTGCAAAGCATTTTGGCTGTAAAATATGCAACTCAGGTGGAAATAACACCTAAACAAAAGCTTGCCGAAAATGTAAAAGAGAGACAACAAGTCGAAACTGTGTTACTATCGGAGATTATCGAAAAGGAGTAATGCTTTATTACTCCACTACTCCACACAACGGAAAAACTTTAGAAGATGAAGAAAAAACTTTTATAGAAAAAAAAAAGAAATAAAGAAAACTTTAGAATAATTTTCCACATAAATAAAGATTTGAAATATTTGTTCATTTAATTTTGACAACAAATTTTAAAAAAATCTAGTCTTTAGATAAGAATTTTGCAGTTCGGACTGTTTGATTAATTAAATTGAAATAATCTGATAAAACCAATTTTTTAGAATTTTTTTTTTAAATAAAAATTCTACAAAATTTCTAATAGGATCAAAATTTGACAAAATTTTCAATAGAATTCAAATTTTGGTGAAATTTTTCATAGAGAAAAAGTTTTTACAAATTTTCCACGGAAACAAAATTTTGAGAAAACAAGTAATGGCGAGCTAAGTTCGGTCGGGCCAAATCTTGGGAACCCACCACCATGGATTCTGCTAAAAATTTATACAAAATAAATTTAGTTAAAGGGCATAATTTTATTCTACATACCAAACTTCTCACAAGTCAGCAAAAATTAAAGCCACTAGCAACCAAACAAGGATAATGGGGAGACCGGTTTATATGGGAGCTATGTGACTTTATAGACTGATTTGGACCGTCTACACCAATCTACAGAGATGTTGGAAGTTACAACGGAATACTACATGCAAAATTTTCGCCGAATTTGACAAAAATTATGTTTTCCAGGGGCTAAAGAAGTCAAACTGGGAGATCGATTTATATGGGAGCTATATTAGGTTAAAGATCATTTTGGACCGTAATTAGCGCAGTTGTTGGAAGTCATAACACTATCTGCAAAATTTCAGCCAAATCGGGCCAGAGTTGTGGCTTCCAGAAGCTCAAGAAGTCAAATCGGCAGATCGGTTTGCATAGGAGCTATAACAGGTTATAGACTGATTTGGACCGTATTCGGCACAGTTGTGATAAGTCGTAACAGAACACCGCATGCAAAATTTTCGCCAAATTTCAAGAAGTCAAGTCGGCAGATCGCTTATATGGGAGCTATATAAGGTTATAGACAGATTTAAACCGTACTTAGCAAAGTTGTTGGAAGTCATAACAGTACACTACACGCAAAGTTTTAGCCAAATTTGACAAAAATTGCGGCTTCCAGGGGCTCAAGAAGTCAAACTTGGAGATCGGTTTATATGGGAGCAATATCGAAATCTGAACCGATGTAGCCCATTTGCAATCCCCAATGACCTACATTGATATAAAATATCTGTGCAAAATTTCACGTAGCTAGCTTTACGCGTTTGACTGCGATTTTGACCGACGGACGGACGGACATGGCAGAATGTCTAGACGATCATATACTTTATGGGGTCATACATCAATATTTCGAACCTCAAAACCCCCCAAAATTGGTTTATTTGACGATCATGACAATATGGGACTCAAATGGAAGGTATTCGAAAGCAGATTGCGGATATAGGCAAGAGGGAGGAACAGGCTTTGTAATTTGTTGATATCGGAAGGGGGCGGACCCTCCCCCGTTACCCCTAAAACACCGTCCAAAATCAAAAGTGGACCGATAATGACAATATGGGTATCAAACTAAAGGAATTGAAGAGTAGAATGCGAATATGGTTATAAAAATTGGGTCCAAATACCCAGGAAGTCGCTATAACCCCAAAACTCCTCCAAGCAGACAAATTGAACAATCATATCAATATGGGGCACAAATGAAAGGTATGCGGGAATAGATTACAAATCTAGCATACAAATTCTGATTGAAGTATAGGGGGTCACATCGCTTTACATTATTATATTTAATTTTTTCCACTAGACGAACGTAGAATAGCGTTCCAAGCGCCTGAACGAGGATCGTTCTGCACTCAATCTAAAAATTCTGACACCAAGTTTCGAGGTGTCTCCCACCACTTGGTCTTTCCATAGGGCTTTTGGTCTTCCCGGTTTGCGTGTACCACCAGGGGGTAACACCAACATCCCGAAAACGCCCCCAGTGGACATATTAACCTATTGGGTTGCCCAAAAAGTAATTGCGGATTTTTCATATAGTCCGCGTTGACAAATTTTTTCACAGCTTGTGACTCTGTAATTGCATTCTTTCTTCTGTCAGTTATCAGCTGTTACTTTTAGCTTGCTTTAGAAAAAAACGTGTAAAAAAGTATATTTGATTAAAGTTCATTCTAAGTTTTATTAAAAGTGCATTTATTTTCTTTTAAAAAATCCGCAATTACTTTTTGGGCAACCCAATATTATGACTATATGGGACTCGGTTTGGTTGTTGTTCCGCAGACTCAAAAATGACTAAACCGATTTTCTTTAAATTTTCACAGATTATGTGGGTGGGCCTGGAAGGAAACATAGGCAATATAATTTTTTGATATCAGATGGGGGGTGGACCATCCCCTATAACCCAAAAATACCACCCATAATCAAAAGTTGGTCAATAGGCACAATATGGGTATCAAATAAAAGGTACTAGAGACTAGAAAACGAATATCGTATTAAAATTTTGTGTCCAAATTCCCAGAGGCCTACCGCAACACCAAAACTCATCTAAAATAGACTCAAATAAAAAGTATTTAGCAGTAGATAACAAAGATGGCATATAAAATTAGGTCCATGTAATGGGAGGTCGTCCCACCCCAAATACCCGCCCATGGCTATATGGGACTCAAATGAAAGGTATTCGAGAGTAGATTGCGAATATGACATTAACATTTGCTTTCAGTTCTAGGTGGCGCTTTTTCTCCTAAAAATACGTCAAATAGGTTCATTGACCCTGTACGGTGAACCAATAGTCGCAGCATACCATTTCTCGCAGCATGCAGTATTTTTGCTCATATCAGTTTCATGCGTTCCTATGATATGCAACTACTGCCCACGGAATAACAATACAACAACAAATGACTGCTGTTTGCTATGCAGTATTTTTATTGCCTATACAAAAAATACTCATAGCAAAAATTAACTGTAACAAACTTAATTATGATGTTTCTGTTGTCTACTTTGTCTGCAGCATAAGACATTCTGCTGCCCTTTAGTTTTTTTAGTCGTCGCCTAGCTGTTTTTGAATAAAGAATTTTGTCTTTGAATTGAACTTGAAGTAGAGCCACAATCGTTTGTTTTATTTAATAATTTTGGAAAGGGTCTGCAAAAAAGCTTGTAGATTGGAACAGACCCATTATGACGATATGGGAATCAAATGAAAGGTATTTAAGAGTCGAAAACGAATCTGATATCCAATGTTGG